>NC_079452.1:21738729-21796229 GCF_903798145.1 Danio aesculapii
ATCTGCAGAGAGAGAGAGAGAGAGAAACAGCACAGATGAAGACAAACGGACTGTCAGAGCACTTATATTTACACAGCTAACGGTAATGGATTACACTGGAGACTCAAACACTGACGGAGAAACGCAGAAACACTCGCTCTTACATGCTGAGTGGAGAAATGCTGATCGTTCTTCATTCATCAGCGATCATACTTTAGAAATGACAGCTTAAAAAAAGGAAAAAAATATCTGGCAATGCCAATACATACAGTGGTGGAAATTAGTATTCAACGCGTCACAATTTTTCTCAGAAAACATATTTCTAAAGCTGCCGTTGACTTGAACTTTTCACTGGATGTTGGTAACAACCAAAGAAATCCATATATGCAAAGAAAACAAATCAAATTATTTTACAAATGAAGTTATGCGTAATAAAATGAAATGATGCAGATAAAAAGTATTGAACACATGAAGAAAGGGAGGTGTAGAACGACATGGAAAGCCCAGTCAGCAACTGAAATCTCTCAGTAGTTCTTCAGCAACCCTCTGCCCTTCCTCAGTGTAAATGAATATCAGCCACTTCAATCAAACATCTACATTAGCAGGAGGATGAAGATGAAACCAGGGTGGACATTTCAGCAAGACAGTGATCCAAAACACAGCCAAGGAAACCCTCAAATGCTTTCAGAGAAAGAAAATCAAGCTGTAGAATGGCCCAGCCAATCACCTGACCCGAATCCAATAGGAAATACAAATTAAAGCTCAGATTTGACAGACGAGTCTCACAGAAGCATCAAGATTTTGACACTCTGTTGAAATTACACGGTATATACCTGTAATATGTATATGTGTTTTACTGTAGCACGGTTATGCAGTATGTTACTGTATTTTAAAGTTTTATTGTGAAAATGACTCCATATTTTTATGGTAAGGATATACAATACTGTAAATACATATACAGCAAGATAATAGGTGCTGTAAATATAAATATGGCATTTTTGCTGTAATTGATTTACAGTAAGTTACTTGCGGACTGTTGCACTATAATTACGTTAATTTTTTTGTTAATTACACAGTATGTAACTGTAATATGAACAGTTTTTTAGTGTAGGATGGTTATGCAGTATGTTACTGTATTTTAAAGTTGCATCATAAAAATTACTGTATATTTTACAGTAAATATATGCAATATTGTAAATACATATACACCAAGATAGTTAGCGTTGTTAATGTAAATACAGCATTTTTGCTGTAATTGATTTACAGTAAGTTAATGGCAAATTGCTGCAGTACAATTACATTAACGATTGTTGTAAATTACACAGTATGTAACTGTAATATGAATTGTATTTTACTGTAGGACGGTTATGCATTATGGTACTGTGTTTTAAATTTGCATTGTGAAAATTACTGTATATTTTACAGTAAAGATAAGCAATACTCTAAATGCACACACAGCATGATCGATGGTGCTATAAATATAAATGTAGCATTTTTGCTGTATTTGATTTACAGTAAGTTGTACTGTACAGTAAGTGTACAGTAAGTGTATCTTGCTTTGTGCATTACCTGGATTACTGTACGCAGTAATCTTTTATTTATTTTGTTTATTTTTAATGTTGGACACTGTATGTTCTGGCTGTGTAATTGCCACTAAAGCTGGAGTTTCTCCATTCAGAAGAGAGTAAATTACCATTCATTACAGCAAAGCAACACAGAGTAAATCAACACTGTTTTCCACACTAAATGGATGCATACAGACAAACTGGCAAACTTGGTAATAAACTGGCAAACTTGGTGTAATTACTGTACAAGAAATGTTGAACAAACATTACAACTTAAGCTGCGTGATCATGATAAAAAGTATAATTGTCTAATATTCATTCCTTGATGCTGTAATCATTCTTATGTTCACATAACTCAATTTACATATAAATTAGGGCTAAATATGACATGCTAATTTAGCGTTAATTATTTATTGAGAATACAGCTTTGTGAAATTAATGCAATTAATCATGTTGCCATTACGTGTCTAAAAATAAGCTTGTTTTAAAATGAATATTAAATATATAATAATTTAATTCAACATATAATCATGGATGGATTGCATGGATCAAAAGTGACTGCAAAGGAATTTATAATGTGACAAAGTTATTAAACATATTCCAATAAATGCATAATAAAAATTTATCAAATAAGAAAAAATAAAATAAATAAAACTAAATAAAAAATTAAATGATCACATTATAATTAACATACAATTTAATTAATGCATAATAAAATAAGAAAAAAGAAAAATAGTAATGCATGATAAATAAAACAAAATAAAATGAATCAAATAAAAAAGAAAAATATAATAAAATTAATGCATAAAAATAAAAAAATAAAGTAAAATAAGAAAAAAATAGGAAAAAGAAAAGAATTTTAATATATATTAAATATATAAAATAATAGAATATATAATAAATATATAAAATAAAAAACAGTAAATAATATAAGAATAAAGAAAAGAAAATTAATACATAATACAGTACAATTAAATAAATGTAGACGTTAAGACAATAATAATAAAAAAAAACTTCTATTTAATGACTTATACATCAAATTTAATACTACAAACTAATGTGCTTTAGATCTTTTTTATTATCAGAGGGTGTTCAGCTACAAACAGGGGCGTCGCTAGACCCCATTTACTGGGGCACGTGCCTCATTAGAAATGGCCAGTGCCCCGGTAAATTCTGTGAGATATGATTTACCTTGAATACAAGAGTATTTATTAAGAGTGGTAATCTCAGAATAAAGACATTATTCTCTGTTGAAATAATATGATGGTGATCTTATTTATACTAAGCATGGCTCCTGATAGAGTTGTTGTATGAAGCAAAAAGGATGGATGATGAAGTCAGGAGGTGAGGCTTAATAAACCTAATTCTCAGCCATGAGTCGGGTCTAAGACAACACACAACAGATCATTCTATAAAACATCTTTTTTTTTGTATAATACTGAATTGTCTATTGAATTTCATTCTAATGAAGTTAATATTTATGCAAAAGATTTCTTAAATGATCTTAGCATCACTCAAGTTGTGTCTTTAGATTGTTTTCCAGTTACATTTAGGATTGATTTCTATTTTTTATTTTAAATAATAATTGAATAATAACAATAATACTGTTATTTATTTATAATTATATATAATTTTTTAGTTTTCTAATATATATATATATATATATATATATATATATATATATATATATATATATATATATATATATATATATATATATATATATATAAATTTTTTTTATATATACTGTGCCCCAGAGGTTTATGTCTAGCAATGCTCCTGGCTACAAATATTGATATTATGATTATTCCTTGTGATTAATTTAGCAAATGAATACTAGGCAACTCTAATGAAACTCTCATAAACCATAATTAATGTATTTATTAATGATACACTACAATTATTCCAAACGATACACTGTTAACGATTTTCATGTAGAATCTACAGTAATTTACTTGCAGCAGTTCGCCAGTAACTTACAGTAAATCAATTACAGCAAAACTACTGTACATTTACAGAACATCATCCTGCTGTATATGTACATGTATTTACAGTATTGTATATCTTTACTGTAGAATATACAGCTTTAAAATACAGTAACATACTGCATAACTGTCCTACAGTAAAAAAATGCATTATTAAAATCCAAACTCATGCTTGTAAATATTAGTTAATGCATCGTGAGTAATATAAACAACTGTACTTTACCGTAGCACTGTTATGTGGTAAGTTACTGTATTTTAATGTTGCATTGTGATAATTACTGTATTTTATGGTAAAGACACACAATACTGTAAATACACATACAGCAAGAAAAATGGTGCTGTAAATATAAATACGGTATTTTTGCTGTAATTGATTAACATTAAGTCATTGGAACTACATCGCTAACCTTTTTTGTAATTGACACAGTATTTAACTGTAATATGAACTGTTTTTTGCTGTAGCACAGATATACTGCATGGTACTGTATTTTAAAGTTGCATTGTGATAACCATATACTGCATAACTGTCCTACAGTAAAACAATGCATTATTAAAATCCAAACTCATGCTTATTAACATTAGTAAAGCACCGTGAGTAACATAAACAACTGTATTTTCATTAACTAACATGAACAAATACTGTAATAAATGCATGGTTCATTCTTTGTCATGTTAGTCTATGCATTAACTAACATGTCCCAATACTACCTTATTATAAAGTGTTCCCTTAATAATTATGTCCCGAAAAAGTGAGCAGTGCAACAATACTAGTGCATTAGCATCGGTGCATATTCACAGACTTTCAGCGCCCGCAGTTCAGCACAAGTTCACACACTTCTGCCTGCTTAAAATCAACACGGCTGTCTGAGCGGCAGAATAAATATCTCATTTACACTGGGAAATAACAGCGACAAATCCAGAACGCCGCAAATGACCAACGCTTCATTTCTCTGTTCTGCTGATGCTTCATCTGGACTCAATTTCACGTGCCATCGAGAAGCCAAATGAAAGCTGATGTGTGTGTGTGTGTGTGTGTGTGTGTGGGTGCATCAGATTGCTTATAACTTGCTCATTAAGGTCCGTGTGTTGTTAATCAGGGTGAAGATAGAGTTTTAAAAGGTTTCTTATTGACCATTTCATTCATAAGCGTGACTGATATCCAGCTGATGATAATATTGTTAGTTATCCTGTGAGTTTTACAAATATTTCACAAGTGACTAAATAAATATTAGTATCAGTGTGTGGGAAATAAAATCAAAACCACTGAGGTCAGTATTATTAGATGCATTATCGATGCATTGATTAATTGGTTGGTTTATTTAGTTGGTTGATTAAATTATCGATTGATTGATTGATTGATTGATTGGTTGGTTGGTTGGTTGGTTGATTGATTGATTGATTGATTGATTGATTGATTGATTGGTTGGTTGGTTGGTTTGGTTGGGTGGTTTGTTTGATTTGGTTGGTTGGTTGGTTGTTTTGGTTGGGTGGTTTGGTTAGTTGATTGATTTGAAGCTTCTTCCTGCTTCGCTACTGTTCGGACGTCTTTGCCTACTGCTCCGCTCTCTGCTCACTTGCTTTTATATCTTAAACCCTAATTTTAACTTGAGCCTATCAGCACAGTGCTCAAACAACACAGCTTGAAGATCAGCATCGATTCTACAAACTTTCTGGAATATAGCTTTACTAACAAGAGGGGAATTATCGTCTAAACAATCCTCCCGCTACCAACTATCAGCTGCTCACATTCCTGAGACGGGAAAACACGGCTGTGAAAATGCCTCTGGATCGGATTAATTCAGATTCTCACTGCTGTACAAACTGCCACAAACTTCTACAAAAGATTGCAGTTCTTGAAACAAAGTTACTTGCGATCCAACCAGAACTGCAGCGTCATTGTGGACGCTCACAGCAAATAGCCGGTGAGTCCCATAAATCTATTCCTACCACTATTTCGAGCACTGAAAAACAGATTAAAACTGTGGAAAATGAGCATTGGCATAAACAAGGTGCGAGACCAAAGGGTACTCGTGGGGTCAGATCATATGCTGCCGCATTAGCGTCCTCTACCCCAAATACAGCTCGGACTCAAATACAGCTTGAGAACAGATATGAAGTACTGAGTAATATGGGTGAAGAATCCCCAAATGCAGTCAGACAGAGATCGCATGACTCAGCAGCTAACTCTGCATGGAACAGAGGCTCAAGGCCGACTAGACAGCGGCATTCTGCTCCGATCGCACCTGAGATAAGAACACTAATTGTAGGAGATTCAATAATCAGGAATTTTAGGAGCAAATCTACAATGACATACTGCTTCCCTCATGCAACAGTTTCTGATGTAAACAAAGAACTTAAGGAAATTCTGATGAAGCACAAGACTGCAAAACGGATTATCATCCATGTGGGGAAGAATGATATTCGGAAGGAACAGTCAGAACTGCTCAAGAGAGATTTCTGTGAGCTCTTGGAAACAGTTGAAAGAGTGAAAATTCAGCCGTTCATCAGTGGACCACTTCCTGCAAGAGGGACAAACATGTTTTCACGGCTGCTTGGTCTAAATGTATGGCTGCAGAAAGCATGTAACAGGAAAGGAGTGAATTTTATTGACAACTTTAATCTCTTCTGGAACCAAAGACAACTGTTGACATCAGACGGCCTTCACCCAAACAAACTTGGTGCAAAGGTGCTAAAGGACAATATCTTCTTCTCCCTCCATCATCCATCAGCTGTATGTGCCACTGACCTCAATCCAAATGGCACATACACACCTAGCAAATGTCCAGATGACCACAGGACCTCAAATCAGCTCCCGAGTGGACTTGGGGCTGACGCATCACCCAAGGACAGTGATAACGCCACGCAGCCAAAACACCCACTGTTGATAGAGACACTATCGCTGGCCCTCTGCTCAACACAGACAGACTGTGGCGCATCAGAACAGCATCATGTCTCGTCACTAAAAACTGATCCTCAGGAAAACACCCAGGAAAACATATTTCAGCACCCAGAATCCCCAGAGCCACAGCCTCTGTCACCAGACACGTTCCCATTATCACCTTGCTCGCCTCTCTTGGGTTTCTCAAAAAAGATGGAGGAACTGGTGCATGCTGGAACTAAACTTTCACACTCCATCGCCGCAAGCCCCCAGTTACCAACCAAAAAGCGGCCTGCTCCACAACCACCTCTGAGCCCACCTGGAAGAGCCCTCCGACATTTGCCCCACCGCCAGGGCCCAAACAACAACGCACCATCCTCAGCTGGTGAACAAAACTGCTCTCCATGATGTGTCTCGGGTGCCTGCTTAGATAACAGTGTCTTTATCAGATGTTTACAGAACAAGCAGGAACCCAGTGTGCCTGTAGCTTTCTCTACGCATATAGGTGTTGTATTACGTGACAGAAAACCGAAGACTTTTTCAGGCCGTATAGCAAATCACTCAAATCTTGTGTCTATTAAATATAAATCTGAGACTACTGTAGCAGAAACAGCTAAAACTGTTAAGTTAGCACTTTTAAACATCCGATCACTCAACAATAAGTCACTTTTAGTCAATGATTTTATCAGCTCAAATTGCCTTGATTTTATGCTTTTAAATGAAACTTGGCTAGATGACAGCTGTAGTGCAGCAGTTCTGAATGAAACAGCTCCTTTAAACTTTGACTTTTTGAGTGTTTGCAGAGCCAATAGGAGAGGTGGAGGCATTGCTGCCCTGTTTAAAGATGTCTATGAGTGTAAACAAGTGTCATTTGGTGACTTTTTGTCTTTTGAATATCTGAGTATAGCACTAAAAGGTGCTCCACGTATCTTACTGATCATTATCTACAGACCTCCAAAATATTCTCCAGCTTTTATTGATGATTTTACAGAGCTGTTATCAATAGTAACCTCTGAATTTGACTATTTTACCATTGCTGGGGATTTTAATATTCACATTGATAATCCAGAAATCAATGCTGTAAAAGAACTGATGACTGTTTTGAACACTTTTGATCTGACTCAGCATGTTCAAGGACCCACACACAATCGTGGACACACTCTTGATCTACTTATAACTAAGGGTTTACACATTTCATCAACTGTTGTTAAGGATGTTGCACTATCTGATCATTTCTGTATTTTCTTTGATATATTGATCACTCCAGCTATTAAAGACAGATCTGTCTCTGTCAGAAAGAGATGCATAAATGAGAACACTAATGAGCAGTTTATGAAGGCCATATCGCTAGCACCAAGTATATCTGCAGACTCTGTTGATTCTCTCATTGATTTGTTTAACTCTAAAGTTAAGAATGTCATAGATGACATTGCTCCTGTTAAAGCCAAGAAGATAACTAGCACCCAAAGGGGATCTTGGACTAGGTCCCCAAGAATTAAAATAATGAAAAGACAGTGCAGAAAAGCTGAGCGTATGTGGAGAAAGACGAAACTAGTAGTCCATTATAATATCTATAAAGACAGTCTTCGTGCTTTTAATATGGAACTAAAAACTGCTAGGCAGACTTTCTTTTCAAGCCTTATAAACAGCAACGTAAACAATGCTCGTAAACTCTTTGCAACGATAGAGAAACTCACAACCCCCCCCAGTCGGATTCCCAGTGAGCTACTCTCTGAAAGCAAATGTAATGAGTTTGCTCATTTCTTTACTGACAAGATCAATAATATCAGAAAGGCAATCAGCTCATCCAATCAGCCAAATTGTGTCGACGTCAGACTAGCTCAACCACAACTTAAGAAATCAGACATTATGTCCGATTTCATGGCAATTAATGGCAAAATCTTAGAAGAGATCGTGCAAGTTATGAAAACATCAACCTGCAGTCTTGACACGCTCCCCACATCATTCTTTAAAACGGTGTTGACCTGCTTAGAAATGGATCTTCTAAAAGTGGTAAATGCTTCACTTCTCTCGGGGATTTTTCCTAACTCACTTAAAACTGCAGTTGTTAAACCCCTCTTGAAGAAGAGCAACCTAGATAACACCATATTGAGCAATTACAGGCCCATCTCAAATCTCCCTTTCATTGGCAAAATCATTGAAAAAGTTGTTTTTAACCAGGTTAACAAGTTCCTAAACTACAAGGGGTGTTTGGACAATTTTCAATCTGGTTTCAGACCACATCACAGTACAGAGAGCGCCCTTATAAAGATAATCAATGATATCCGCCTAAATACAGATTCAGGCAAACTAACAGTGCTGGTACTGCTCGATCTCAGTGCTGCATTTGACACTGTCGATCACAGCATACTTCTGGATAGGCTGAAAAACTGGGTTGGGCTGTCTGGGACGGTCCTCAAATGGTTCAGATCTTACCTTGAAGGAAGAGGTTACTATGTCAGTATAGGTGACCATAGATCAGAGTGGACACCCATGACATGTGGAGTCCCACAAGGCTCGATTCTGGCACCACTCCTGTTCAACCTTTATATGCTCCCTCTGAGCCAAATAATGAGAAAGAACCAAATCTCCTACCACAGCTATGCTGATGACACTCAAATCTACCTAGCCTTACTGCCTAATGACTACAGCCCCATTGACACCCTCTGCCAATGCATTGATGAAATTAACAATTGGATGTGCCAAAACTTTCTTCAGTTAAACAAAGAGAAAACTGAAGTCATTGCGTTTGGGAACAGAGATGAGGTTCTCAAGGTGAATGCGTACCTTGGCTCTAAGGGTCAAACAACAAAAAATAAGGTCAAGAATCTTGGTGTGACTCTGGAGTCAGATCTGAGTTTTAATAGTCATATCAAAGCAGTTAGTAAATCAGCATACTATCATCTCAAAAACATTGCAAGAATTAGATGCTTTGTTTCCAGTGAAGACTTAGAGAAACTTGTTCATGCTTTTATCAGCAGCAGGGTGGATTACTGTAATGGCCTCCTCACTGGCCTTCCCAAAAAGACAGTCAGACAGTTGCAGCTCATCCAGAACGCTGCGGCCAGAATTCTGACCAGAACCAGGAAATCAGAGCACATCACACCTGTCCTCAGGTCTTTACACTGGCTCCCAGTCACATTTAGAATAGA
This sequence comes from Danio aesculapii, assembly GCF_903798145.1. Taxonomy (NCBI): domain Eukaryota; kingdom Metazoa; phylum Chordata; class Actinopteri; order Cypriniformes; family Danionidae; genus Danio; species Danio aesculapii. The sequence continues at coordinate 21,748,289 of NC_079452.1, forward strand.
TTTTAAAGTATTATTACTGGTCTATAAATCACTAAATGGCCTAGGACCTCAATACATTATAGATATGCTCACTGAATACAAACCTAACAGATCACTCAGATCTTTAGGATCAAATAGATTAGAAATCCCAAGAGTTCAGTCAAAGCAGGGTGAATCGGCTTTCAGCTACTACGCCCCTCGTTGCTGGAATCAGCTTCCAGAAATGATCAGATGTGCTCCAACATTAGGCACATTCAAATCAAGACTGAAAACACATCTGTTTAGCTGTGCCTTTACTGAATGAGCACTGTGCTACGTCCGACAGATCGAACTACTATGTTTTTCTCTTCTTTTTAATTCTTTTATAACACATTTTGTCAGCTTTTATTTTATTTTATTTTTATTCTTACCATTTTTATGTTTGTTTTTATTTCTCTTATAATTGTTTCTTTTATTCCTGTTTATGTAAAGCACTTTGAATTGCCACTGTGTATGAAATGTGCTATATAAATAAACTTGCCTTGCCTTGCCTTGCCTTGCCTTGCCTTGATTTGTTGATTGGTTTGATTGGTTGGTTGGGTGAATGATTGAATTACTAATTTGGTTGGTTGGTTTATTTAGTTGGATAATTTGGTTGATTTGGTTGGCTGGTTGATTTGCTTGGTTGGTTGGTTGATTGATTTGGTTGGTTGGTTGATTTGCTTGGTTGGTTGATTTGCTTGGTTGGTTGGTTGATTTGATTGGTTGATTGATTTGGTTGATTGATTTGGTTGGTTGGTTGATTTAGTTAATTGGTTGATTTGGTTGGTTGGTTAATTGGTTGGTTTGGTTGGTTGGTTGGTTTGGTTAGTTGATTTGGTTGATTGATTTGGTTGGTTGGTTGATTTGGTTGGTTGGTTGGTTTGGTTGGTTGGTTGATTCGGTTGGTTGGTTGGTTTGGTTGGTTGGTTGGTTTGGTTAGTTGATTTGGTTGATTGATTTGGTTGGTTGGTTGATTTGGTTGGTTGGTTGGTTTGGTTGGTTGGTTAATTGGTTGATTTGGTTGGTTGGTTAATTGGTTAATTTGGTTGGTTGGTTAATTGGTTGATTTGGTTGGCTGGTTAATTGGTTGGTTTGGTTGGTTGGTTGGTTTGGTTAGTTGATTTGGTTGGTTGGTTGGTTAATTGGTTGATTTGGTTGGTTGGTTGGTTTGGTTGGTTGGTTAATTGGTTGATTTGGTTTGTTGGTTGATTTGGTTGGTTGGTTGGTTGGTTGGTTAGTTGGTTAATTGGTTGATTTGGTTGGTTGGTTGGTTGATTTTGTTGGTTGATTTGGTTGGTTGGTTGGTTGGTTGGTTGGTTGGTTGATTTGGTTGGTTGGTTGGTTGATTTAGTTGGTTGATTTGGTTGGTTGGTTGGTTGGTTGATTGGCTGATTTGATTGGTTACTTGGCTGATTGATTGGATTATGGATAGATGGACTGACTGCTACAAAACAAACCACTGTTGTCCAATGACTTGCATAATTAACATAATTAACCTAGTTAAGCCTTTAAATTACACTTTAGCTGACAGCTGAATACCAGTATGTTGCAAAATATCTAGTAAAATATTATGTTTAAAAATGTTTTGAAACTTAATTTGGAAAATATCCACTGAGCAAGAATCATTTCCATTAGGAAGAATTGTTTTGGATTTTTTTTTTTCCACGAGAATCACATGGTAAAAAAATAATTTGTGAAAAAATATTTGGGTAAATACTTCTGAAGAATCACATGGTAAAGAATCATTTGACAAGAATCATATGGGGAAATAATTCTGAAGAATCATTTGGTAAAGAATCATTTGACAAAATCATTTTAGGAAATAATTCTGAAAAATCATAGCAAAGATTCATTTGAGAGGAATCAATTGGGGAACAAATTCTGAAGAATCATATGGTAAAGAATCATTCGACAAGAATCATATGGGGAAATAATTCTGAAGAATCATATGGTAAAGAATCATTTGACAAAATCATTTTAGGAAATAATTCTGAAGAATCATAGCAAAGATTCATTTGAGAGGAATCAATTGGGAACAAATTCTGAAGAATCATATGGTAAAGAATCATTTGACAAGAATCATTTCAGAAAAAAAAGGGCTAATTAATAATTTCAGAAGAATCGTACCATAACAAAACATTACTAGCTACTTTCACCAAAACAAACAGGCACAAAACATTGATCTGATCTGTAATAAATGTCAAGCTCTTTAAACGTAAAGCTTGTGGAAAAAAATGGCTGGATGCAGCCTACACCAACCTATTTTTATTACTACTACTATTATTATTATTATTATTATTATTATTGTATTTTATTTTTTATTTGAACATGCCTTGCATTCTATGCTAGGACTTCACAGTAAATTTTCCCCTGTGCATGATTTGTAAATGAATACATTTTGATGTTTGGACCATAAAATTGCCAGACATTGTACATTGTTGCCAGATCAGTGTATACAAACTTGCACAATAATTTTTCTGTCTTGATTTTTGTCCAAATATATTTAAAAATCTTAAATCAAGAAGAGATTCTAAAGATTTTCTTTTATTTTCAGAAAATAAACAAGTAAAACAAGTACAACATGTTTTTTTCATTACTTTACTCACCCCAATGGCAGATTAAACTCACATAATTTTATTATTAGTAATATTATTATAATATAATATTATTATTTCTGAAAACAAAACTTAAACTCCTGCTTGTCTGAAAAAAATGCTTGTCTAGAAAATACTAAGAATTTTTTTGATATTTCAACTAGAAACCAGAGGAAAACTCCAGCTAAGAAAAGCATTATTTGCAGTGCAGTCTTCTCACATCAGAAAAGAGTCAGTCTGGACAGACAGACAGTCCACTGAAAGGCAGAGCGAATGTTTAGCCCTTTCATGAGAGACGTTTGTGACAGGCAGTGAAGGGAAATATTGTGCATTTGAATATTCCCTATTGAGGCTTTATAATTCAATATTTTTCCCCCAAGGAAATATGCCTTTATTAAAGCCAATGGGAATGCTCGGGTCATAGTGGCAAATCTGCACTGCTTGACTGCAATTGTGTAAGCCTCGAAACTCAAAAGCTGAAGAAAAATCCCCTTTGAGCACCTCGGGGACTGGAGCTGGAGACCAGAAACCTTCACAAATCACTTCATTTGCCGTTTCTATCAGCATCTGACTTTCTGACCTTTGAATAAAAATGCAGAAAACTATCCTGTAGGCTTATATCACATTGTCTAATGTGTTATCAAACTGCCATCAAAGCATCACAATTTCATTTCAAAGATGCGTTTTAGGCATATAATTATATGGGATTTTTAATGGTATTTCAAAGCAAAGTAAAGCACAAATGCATATTATATTGCATTGTTTTATGTATATAGTAGAAGTCAAAATGATTGTATTCCTCCTGTATTTTTTATAATCTTTTAAAAAATATTTCCCACATGACATTGAACAGATTCAGGAATTTTTCACAGTATTTCCTATAATATTTTTTCTTCTGGAGAAAGTCTGATTTGTTTTATTTCATCTAGAATAAAAGCAGTTTTTAATATATTTAAACTCACTTTAAGGTCAATATTATTAGCCCCCTTATGCAATATTAGTCTGGATTGTCTCCAGAACAGACCACTGTTATACAATGACTTGCCTAATTACCCTAACTTTACCCTTATTAACCTAGTTAAGCCTTTAAATGTCACTTTAGGCTTTAAATACTAGTATTTTAAAACATATTTAGTCTTATTTAAATTATGTACTGTCATCATAAATAAACAAAAGAAATCAGTTATTAGAAAAAAATTATATATATATAGTGTTTAAATGTGCGCATCATCCACTATTCTATGCCATTTTGTAGTATAAATAGTATAAGTAACATAAATGTAATATAAATTAATATAAATAATATATACTAAAGATGATTTAGTATTCAAAAATGTTTTATTTTGATTATGTTTTTAAATAAATTGGTCTTACACTCCATGATTTTCATCGTATATGTCTTAATTCCTGTACTTTTACCATAAACCGACATATCAACCATTTGGTAGAGGTTGATATTTCAGAAATTATGGGATGTGTTGGAAACAAAATGCATTGATTATGTTAATTAGCGATATTAGGAGTTGATTTTTCTATTACTTTATTCCTGATAAGGCTGTTAAAGTTTTAATACGAATATAAGAAATATAATTAATATGATACAACATACAGTATATGACATATATAACATTCATTTTTCCTTGGCTTACTCTCTATTTCAGAGGTCACCTCAGCACCAACTGATTGGTCAGACCAACTGACCCGGCCAACTGACCAACTGACCCGGCCGTGACTCGAACCAGTGACCTTAGTGCTGCCAATAGTATACATTCACACTGAAAACTGGAAAAACAACTAGTGTGCTTTAAATAACCAAACTATGCACTTAATCAATCGCTAATAACACGTGTAATTTTGAACACTGCGCGCTCTTAATGCTCGCCGTTTTGCTTACGTAGTAGGTAAATGGGAGGGGCTACTGGTTAAGGGCAGGAGCTATCAGGCACTGAAGTTGGCTCTCTTTACTTTACTCTTTACTTTGGATAGTAAAAGTAAAATTGTCCGCTGTAAGTGATTAGGAGATTATTCCTCCTCCTGATGCTGAATGTGGTTTTACTCTTTATAGGTAATATTTGGTAGTTTGGTATCTATTCCGTTAAACCGTTAAACATTGCCTGGGAAACAGCTTTAATTTCATTCATTCATTTTCCTTCAGCGTAGTCGCTTGTTTATTAGGGGTCGCCACAGCGGAATAACCCGCCAATTATTCCAACATATGTTTTACACATCGGATATCCTGCCAGCTGCAACCCAGTACTGGAAAACACCCATACACACACACACTCATACACTATGGCCAATTTAGTTCATCAATTCCCCTATAGCGCATGTGTTTGGACTGTGGGGGAAACCACAGCACCCGGAGGAAACCCACACCAACACGGGGAGAACATGCAAACTCCACATAGAAACGCCAACTGACCCAGCCACAACTCAAACCAGCGACCTTCTTGCTGTGAGGTCACAGTGCTAACCACTGAGCCACCATGCCACCCCAGCTTGAATTTAAATTTAGTAAAAAATAAAAGTTAGAGTCCTATTTGGGACGACACTAAGCTTTACACACGGTTGAGTGTATAAGTACAAGTTAAGTATAAGTATGAGTACAAGTGTATAAGTTTATAGCTTGACATTTGGGACACAACTTATATATGTCACTTCTGTTTGTAAGGGGTGTGATCACTGTTTATGGAAGAAAATCTGATCCAAGTCTGACAGAAATATACAAAGTTATATATCATATATCATATCATATATACACTCTCTTCTGGTTGTTTGAACAAATTTCTCAAGGTTCCTTCAAACACCCTTGGTTTTCGTTCCCATCATTAGGCCTGCAGATTGCAAATGAGTCACATGTAAGAAAACGCCAAAAACTTTCATCAGATGCAGCTACTGAGCTGAGAAGTGACACACACACACACACGCACACACATGCATTTCAAGCATGACATCAAGGAATTAATTCGTATAAATTCTTTCCGTTATGATAAAAACTGAAACACTAGTCCAAATATGTCCAATCTGGCAACCCGAGTCCAGGCAAGTGTGTGTGAGATGAGCTTCACTGCACTCGTCTTTTTCAAACAGACCTGCTGTCTAAACTCTACAGCAAACATGCATCAGATCTCCAGCGAGACATGCTGCTAGACTTATATAACGCCACATGAAGAGACGCACTGTTTACACTTATTTATTTCAATGCTTTTATGCTTTTTTCACTGGTGCATGAGCTTATGTTAAGCATAAACTACTGTAGACACTGTGCACAAAACACATGATGAAAACACACAGTTAGCTCCCGTCTCAATTCTGTTCAAGTTCATTTGTAGCAGTTTTACTATAATTATTGTTCTAAAGCAGCTTTGCAAAATGTGTGTTTTATTCATTAATTCATTTTCTTTTCGGCTTAGTCCCTTTATTAATCCGGGGTCGCCACAGCGGAATGAAAAAAAATGTTTAAAAATATAAAAAATATATTTAAAAATGAATGAAAAAATAAAATAAAGAGACAAAAATAAAATAAAATAAAATATTAAAAAAAAAAAATAAAATAAAAAAATGAATGAAAAAATAAAATAAAAGAGACAAAAATAAAATAAAATAAATATAAAAAATGAATAAAAAAAATAAATAAAATAGAGAAAAATAAAATAAAAAAAACTAAATTAATTAAAAATAGAATAAAATAAAATAAAATAAAATAAAATAAAATAAATTAAAATAAAATAAAATAAAATAAAATAAAATAAAATAAAATAAAATAAAATAAAATAAAATAAAATAAAATAAAATAAAATAAAATAAAATAAAATACAAAACAAAATAAAATAAAATAAAATGAAATAAAAAATATTCAAAAAGTGAATGAAAAAATAAAATAAAATAAAATAAAATAGAATGAAAAAATAATAAAATAAAACAAAAAAGATATTTAAAAATGAATAAAAAAAATTAAAAATATAAAGTAAAAATAAATAAATAAATAAAAAAAATTAAAGAAATAATAAAAAATAAGTAAATAAAAGAAAATAAATAAAAGAAAAAGAAAAAAATAATAAAATAAATAAAATTAAATAAATATTTTAAAAAATGAATAAAACAATAAAATAAAATAAAATAAAATATTTAAAAAAATGAATGAAAAATAAAACAAAATAAAAGAAAATAAAGAAAAAAAAACAATGTACAAAATTCTGTATAATACAAACAAATTTTTATTATATACACATTTACTACTATTATATGTTTTTATTTTGCCCCATAATTAATGTAAAAGTATCTTTATTTTACATCATAATCAGTGCTTTGGACATAGATCCAGGACACAAAGTCTACTCATATTTGCTTTATTTCTGCACGCTATGCTGTGATAATGTCAAGATTCAATTAAAGTAAAAAACAAATGTTCAACAAATGCACAGTAAATTGTCTGAATGTTACAGTACATACAGTGTTACAAAATAAAAATTTCACATAAACACAAGTCATCAAATATTGTCTTTAATGTAAATAAACACAGCCTTGGAATTCCTTTTGATTAGTTCTTAATAGATTTTTTAACCGAGGGCTTATCATCCTATTAGAATCTTTTATCTCTTATAAAAGGTCTGACTGGGTGAGACACCATTCAAACAGCCCATAATCTCAGCGGTCAGTTCATACTGTACGCCGTCATGTCATGCAAATCCTCTGAGCGCTCATCTGCTGCTAATGAGCTTTTAATAACGGCCATGTAAATGTGCTAGAAAGACCCCTTATCTTTCTCTTTTTTCCACTATGAGGGCAAATCCTCAATGAACTGAGCGCTGGACTGGCGTGGGAACAGAAGCCTCTCTGGCAGAGTTACGGCTCACATGCAGATCAGGCCAGAGTCGGGCAGTAGTGTGTGACCTGAGACACTGAAGCATCTGTCTGGTCATCACACGTACAGCTACACACACACAGACAGAGAAAGAGATGAAAACCTACCAGTGGTGTGTTTCCCTAAACATTGTGATGGTTTGTCGAGGCTAACCCTTTAAGGTGCACTCCTTACAAACAAATGTTTTTGGCCCACATCTTGTATTGAGTAATACACTGACACAACTCTGATAAATAGTAATAAGCAATTCAAAATAATAATAGTAACCTATGAATAAAAGGTCAACCAGGTGGTCATGATGCCTGTTAAAGGGTTAAATACCATTAGAAACACACAATATATATATATACATACACACATACATACACTCACTGGCCACTTTATTAGGTACACCTTACTAGTATCGGGTTGAACTCCGCTTTTGCTTTCAGAACTGCCTTAATCCTTCATGGCAGATATTCAACAAGCTACTGTAAATATTCCTCAGAGATTTTGCTCCATACTGACATGATAGCATCACACAGTTGCTGCAGATTTGTCGGCTGCACATCCATGATGCCAATCTCCTATTCACCACATCTCAAAGGTACTCTATTGGATTGAGCTCTGGGGACTGTGGAGGCCATTTGAGTACAGTGAACTCATTGTCATGTTCAAGAAACCAGTCTGAGATGATTCACGCTTTATGACATGGTGCGTTATCCTGCTGGAAGTAGCCATCAGGAGATGGAGACACTGTGCTCATAAAGGGATGGACATGTTCAGCAACAATACTCAGGTAGGCTGTGGAGTTGACACCATGCTCAATTGGTACTAATGAACCCAAAGTATATACAGTGCTTCCCACATGTTTGAAATATACTTGTGGTGGTAGGCAAAATAAAACACACCATTTACCTACATCACATAAATAGTTAACTATATTTGACAAACAAGACATCATAAAATTTTTAACTATGATTTTATTTATTATGGTTCTGCTATAACACTGTTCCTTTTCAAAGAGTAAAGTAAAAAGACTGTTGAAATAAATAGAAATCCACTATTTCTCTTACTTTTATGCTATTTAGGAGCCAAGTGCACCCACTGACTGGTAAAATCTGCTACTCTCTTTCAAGCATTTTAGATATGTATAAAACATGTAATATATTGACATCATAAAATGTCTAAAATATACAGCAAATCAAAAATAAATGACAGAAAAAGAAATAAAAAGAGACAATATCTCTAAAAATCGGAATAACTGCAAGATTAAAACTCATAGATTATTTAAATAAGGCAAATGCGTTGATAAATGGATTGATAGTATATGGAAAGAGTACTAAATAAGGCTCTCATCAATGTCAATGGTGAGAGTCATCCTTTATCAAACGCCTTCCAATTGTTACCATCAGGTGGTCGATATTGTGTTCCCAGGTGTGTAAGAAATAGGAAAAAAATATCATTTATACCCAAAACAATTCAGTTTTTAAATTCCTCAGTAGCAGTTGATGGCTAGTACACTGGATTTTTATTTAGAGTAGGGGTACTATGTTTTTAAATGATATATATATATTTAAATGATACATAGATACATACATATATATATATATATATATATATATATATATATATATATATATATATATATATATATATATATATATATATATATATATATATATATATATATATATATATGCCAAATGTGACATTTCAGAAGTCTCTGCTGCTCTGCTGCTGAGTGTATGCTGCAAATGAAATTTCCATCCAGGGACAAATAAAGTTAACTAACTAACTAACTAACCATTACTAATTGTTTACATATATTTTGCAGCCAGTTTAGACCAGTCATTTCGTCCTCTTCAAGTATATAGTAAAGTTTTTCTGAGTTGTTTAGATTAAAGAATGAATTATTTTATGTTTCTCTCGCTCTTGGGGCTGATAATTCTGATTTCAAGTATTTAAATTCATTGCTAATTAAATAACTTTTCAGACAAAGTAATTTTAATAAAACTTTAATTATGTAATGAGTAATATATAGCTTTTTTTAAAGTAGCAACAACTGAACCAAACAGCTTCAAAAGCGCCCGCTGCTTTAAAGTCCTTTTTTTTTTATCTGACCACAATCACAAGCCCACATCACTGCGAGCACAGCCCTGATTAAATCACAGCGCATTACAATAAAGCGGCAGACACTTCAGACCTGTTTACACAACAGCCTCCCCTCAGAGATCACTTTTTTAATGACTAATTAAGTCAACAAACACAAGGAGAGCTCCATAACAAACCCACTGATTTGCTCTTTATCAAAGCTCTTTGCAAATCAAATGACACTCAGATCAGCGGCTCTCAAACCGGAGCAACTCAGAAACTGGTCGCAGGTCAGCAGCAGAAAAATAAATAAATAAATAAATAAATAAAAACACAATGACGGAATAATCAAGGATTGAGGTATGCAAAATAAACAAAGCAGGCGAAAATGTCGCACTTCCAATCAAACAAAGATATTTTAACCCTACCTACATTAAAAAAAATACTATAGTAATGTAGAGTACAGTGCATGTGTTTGGACTGTGGGGGAAACCGGAGCACCCGGAGGAAACCCACGCCAACACAGGGAGAACATCCAAACTCCTCACAGAAATGCCAACTGAACCAGCTGGGGCTCAAACCAGCGACCTTCATGCTATAGAGGCAATTATGCTATCCACTGCGCCACCATGACGCGCTATATAAATATATAAATATATATAAATATATATATATATATATATATATATATATATATATATATATATATATATATATATATATATATATATATATATATATATATATATATATATATATATGTATAAATATATATATATAATTATTATTATTATGTTGGTAAATACTTACACTTAGTGTATTCATAGCCTGGAAAATGCCAACACAAGACACATTTTAATCATAGTTATGCTTCATTTATAACAATAACTGAGAAACATTTAATGTTGTGAGGATGTCAGTTTATTGTATATTGTTTTGTTGCACCCAATATTTATTTTTAAAACAACTGCATGTATCAGGGAAATTTGTGAAATAAAAAAAATAAGATCAACTATATTACTATATTACCCATGATGCTGTGGACAAAAATCCACCAATCAGTGAATCACATTGAGCAGAGCTTTCCAACACTCCCAATTGTAACACGGGGAGTGACACAGACAACTGAAGTTCGGATCCACTTGCAGGTTTATTCGGAGTCAGGCAAGCAAAGGTCAACACAGGTGCAAACAGATGAATAAAGGCAAATCCAGAATCGTAGTATAAACGAGAGGTCGGAAGGCAAGCGGCGAACAGGGACAAGAGTATAAACGAGACCAGGGTCAAAACACAGGAAAACAAGACTAGGAAAACGCGTTGAAATGTCACTTTACAGATAACAAGACTCAGCAAAGGAAGTGAGTGTGTGTGCTGCTTAAGTAGTGTGTGTAATCAGTCTTTGACAATCCTCAGGTGGTGCAAGTGTAATCAGTCAAAATGGGGAAGCATGTGTGTGTGTGAACGGAGTGCATGTGTGAACATGTAGTCCAGAAATGGCGGAATTGTAGTCCATATGTGTTTGTGTGTGAGAACCAGCGATCTTGGGAGTATGATCGCTGGTGATCGTGACACCAATAGTCAGCAATATTTATACAGTCATGCATATTTTGCAATACAGTTTAATAAATTCTACACATTCAACACTTTTAAATAAATAATTGTATGCTTCTCTGTTGTTTTAAATTTGATTGTATCATTTGCAAACATTAATTATTAAGCATTTAATCATGCATTTGTTTGCATTAACTCAGTTTGCAATGTGTTTCTTGTTGTAGCAGATTGGTTTTATTCATGAATTATAATACTTTAACGCAGACCCTTTTTCAAATCCCTTTAAAAAACTCTTTCAGAAATAACACTGTCAAAAAGTGGGCCAAAACCCCACTGGGGCTTTTTTTTCTTTTTGATTTAAAGGGCAAGTTCACTCAAAAATTAGTATTCTGTCATCACTTACTCACCTTCATGTTGTCCCTAAGCTGTAGGACTTTCTTACTTTTGTGAAACTTGAAAGATTAATGTTTCTAAAAGAAATGTTTCCTTTGTGAAGTCAATGGTCACCTTAACAATACTAAAATATATGCTTTAGTGCTGCAAAAATGATGAAACATCATACAGGTTTACAACAATATGAAGGTGACTAAATAATGGCATTTCAGCTTCAATTTAAAGACTCAAATATATACACAAATATACACTAATGAAATATAAAGTCACGAAGTCACTAAACTGCTTATACACTCTTAAGATAGGAACTTCTTTATTATCACTGATAGGTCTTTACATTGAACAAATCTCACTCACTCTCTCTCTACTTCGGGTTAGTCCCTGATTTATCAGAGGTCACCACAACAGAATTACTCTGGCTTATGTTTTATGCGGTGGATGCACTTCCAGTAGCAACCCAGCACTGGAAAACACTCATACACTCTCTAATTTGCAGACACTCATATACTACAGCCAAATTAGTTTACTCAATAACACATTTCTTTGGACTGTGGGGGAAACAGGAGCAACTGGAGGAAACCCACACGACCAGCTAACCAATCAAAAAACCAATCAGATCAAATCAAATCAAATCAACAACCAGACAAACATCCATCCAACCAGCCAACCAACCAGCCAGCCAGCCAAAAAACCAACCAAACAGCCAACTAGACAATCAACCAGCCAAACAACCAAACAAACAACCAGCTAGACAACCAACCAGCCAAACATCCATCCAACCAGCCAGCAAAACAACTAACTTAACAGCCAACTAGACAACCAGCCAACTAAACAACCATCCAGCCAAACAACCAACTAAACAGCCAACTAGACAAATAACCAAACAGCCAATTAGACAACCAGCCAAACAACCAACCAAACAGCCAACTAACCAACCAACCAGCCAAACAGCCAACTAGACAACCAACCAGCCAAACATCCATCCAACCACCCAGCAAAACAACCAACTAAACAGCCAACTAGACAACCAGCCAACTAAACAACCATCCAGCCGAACAGCCAACTAAACAGTCAACTAGACAACCAGCCAACTAAACAACCATCCAGCCGAACAACCAACTAAACAGTCAACTAGACAACTAACCAAACAGCCAATTAGACAACCAACCAAACAGCCAGCTAAACAACCAACCAGCCAAACAACCAACCAAACAGCCAACTAAACAACCAACCAGCCAAACAACCAACCAAACAGCCAACTAAACAACTAACCAGCCAAACAACCAACCAAACAACCAACCAAACAGCCAACTAAACAACCAACCAGCCAAACAACCAACCAAACAGCCAACTAAACAACCAACCAGCCAAACAACCAACCAAAAGCCCTACTAGACAATCAACCAGCCAACCAACAAGCCAAACAGCCAACTAGACAACCAACCAGCAAAACAACCAACCAAACAATCAACTAAACAACCAACCAGCCAAACAACCAACCAAAAGCCCAACTAGACAACCAACCAGCCAAACAACCAACTAGACAGCCAAACATCCATCCAACCAGCAAACCAAACAACCAACTAAACAACCAACCAGCTAAACAACCAACTAGACAACCAGCCAAACAACCAACCAAACAGCCAACTAAACAACCACCAGCCAAACAACCAACCAAACAGCCAGCTAAACAACCAACCAGCCAAACAGCCAACTAGACAACCATTCAGCCAAACAACACACCAAACACCCAACTCGACAACCATTCAGCCAAACAACCAACCAAACAGCTAACAAGGCAACCAACAAGCCGAATCAACCTCCCAAACAGCCAACCAACTAACTAACTAACCAACCAACTAGTAAATAAACCAACTGTAATTCAACCGAACAACCATCCAACCAGTAAGTCAAGCAACTTTATATCAACCAATCATCCAACCAAACCAACTGACCAGCCAACTGACCAACCAACTAACCAACCGACCAACCAACCAACCGATCAGCCGACCAGCCTTCCAACCAGTCAAACCTTTTAGATCTTTTAGAGTGTATTTCAGCACAGATCCATTCTTATTTCAGGTTTCAAAGCTAGTAGAAGAGGATGGACGAGGATCCGTCTCATACATGTGGCTTTATTTTTCTTTAGTGGACTTAAAAGTATAAAATGTTCTCAGAAATCCACACCGCAATCTTTATTTCATGCAACAAGGCCCACTAATACATTATACATGGTTGTAAGAGCTCAAGGCACATTTACATTTACACAGAGGCTTTTATCCAAAGCAACTTACATTGCATTCGGTTTATGCAAACCCACAAACACACACAGACACACACACACACACACACACACACACACACACACACACACACACACACACACACACACACACCCACATGACCTTGGCATTGCAGGAGCCACGCTCCACTCTTAATATCAGACAAATAAACACATCAGTTCATATCTATAATTGAACGCACAAATATATACAAACCTATTTGTGCTCAGCATCAAGAAATGTTCATCTTTAATTGGTTGCTTTACATTTTTAAGCAGAATCAAATTAATCTTATGAGTCCACTGAACTTAAATTATGTTAAACTGAATTAAAACAGTTGGTTTAAGTTAAAAAATTAAGTTAAAACATGAACTTTAGAACATGCAAATAAGATGCAAATGTTTTTATTTCATTTTCATTATAGAATTTTATTACATTCATTAATCCATTTTCCTTCAGCTTAGTCTATATTTCAGAGGTCGCCACAGCGGAATGACCCACCAACTATTCTGGCATATGTTATACGCAGTGGATGCCCTTTTAGCCACAACCCAGTACTGGGAAACACCCATACATTCTCACATTCACACACACACACACACACATACTCATTCACTACGGAGAGTTTAGTTCATCAATTCCCGTATATGTGTTTGGACTGTGGGGGGAAACCAGAGCACCCGGACGAAACCCAGGCTAACACTGGGAGAACATGCAGACTCCAAACAGAAACACCAACTGACCCAGCCGGGACTCCAACCAGCAACCTTCTTGCTGTGAGGCGGTCAAACCATGGTCAAATTTAGTAATTTAAATGTTTCTGTCATGTCACATCTGGTACAAACACACAAATTCCTTGTCGCTGGAAACTTGTCACATCGAATGTTGTTAGTACACAGTGTTTTTCCAGCAGGGAGCAGTTCCAGCTTTCTATAAAGCATGTGTGTATAATAAATGCATGTTGCATACAAACACAACCTCCGAATGAACTTTAAAAGAACGACGGATGACAGCATTGTTTTCCGTCATGTTCTCCAGCCGCTCATATATCGGATAACACCTCAAACATATGCTTTAGTATTTTATGACTGTTTGGCACAAGCAAATATCAAGCCGCTAATGTTTGCGCACAGCTGGCTGATTCTCAGTTTCTGTCCATCGCACCAGGAATCCAAAACTTCCAGCTATGAGAGGTAAACAAAATCACTGAGCGCCAATCTCAAGTATTAATGTTACACCTGTGGTTTGATCGAACGAGATACAGATCGGCCGTCTGCTCTCTTTGTCAGCTAAAGCTCGTATCGATCACAGTGCAGTATATATGGTCAGTGTTTTAGACTGGAGCTGCTATAAAGATGAAACGCTGAGCTCTCAGCACCGACAGAGGGTTTGCATTAGTGTTATGCCGAGTTCAGACTGCATGATTTTCAAAGTAGTCGTGTCACGGGTGTTTTCACACTGCGTGACTCCAGATAGTGTTCTGTCTGTGATGTGTTTACACTGTACACTCTCAGAAATAAAGGTACGCGAGCTGTCACAGGGGTGGTACCTTTTGAACAGGCACAAATTTGTACCTAAAAGGTCCATATAGGGTATATGCCGAAGCATGCTAATAGGACTTTTAATTTGCCAGTAACCTGGGTTAAGTGCTTCCGGTGAACTGTTTGCAATTGCAAAATCGGCGCATTTAAGGTCTGTTTTCTTTAAAAATCAGCGATCTCCATTGGCTGAGTGATATCTGATATAAAGTGGGTCTCAGATTGTATAAGAAGCACTGCATTAAATGACATGTTATTACGTATTTCTTTAACTGTAGTTCTTTAGCTGACAACTAGCTCTCTGCAAATCTCACATGGTCGCCCACTGATTCTAAGCAGTACCTGATGGGAGACCACATGGGAAAGCTAGGTTGCTGTCGGAAGTGGTGTTAGTGAGGCCAGGAGGGGGTGCTCAACCTGCACTCTGTGTGAGTCCTAACGTCCCAGGATATTGATAAGGACTCTATACTGCTCAGTGAGTGCTGTCTTTAGGATGAGACATTTAACTGAGATCCTGACTCTCTGTGGTCGTTGAAAATCCCAGGATGTCTTTCGTAAAAAGAGTAGGGGTTTAATCAAGGCATCTTGTGCAAATTTGCCCACTGGCCTCTGTCCATCATGGCCTCCTAACTATCTCCATGTCATAATTTGCTTCATCACTCTGTGTCCTCTCCAGCAGTCAGCTGGTGTGTGGTCTAGTGCAATATGGCTGATATCACATCCTCCAGGTGGATGTTGCAAACTGGTGGTGGACGAGGAGACCCCCCCCCCCCCAAAACAAATGTGTAAAGTGCTTTGAATGTTTATAAAAGCGCTATATAAATGTAAGGAATTATTGTTTTTCATTTTGCATTCAATTATAGAAAGGCCAGAGAATATAATGGAGGGAAAAAAATAGTGTCTCAGAGTTGAGCTCAGATCTGGATCAAATATTTTGACGGCTGAATTACGCCAGGATTCCAGCGTAGGCTTTTGTGTTTAATGCATAATTTCATCAACTAATAGTCTGCTGCCAACGGAGAGATCAGATGCATTCAGACGCTGCCAAATGAAACTCTGATCAGCAGTCAAATACAGCAGATCAAACCCTGCTATCTGCACTGAGCTCTACACTTTTAACAAGATCTTTAGTTTGACTTTATGGTTTGAACAAGAAACTATGATTAAATTGCATTCAGCCGGGACTTTCTTACCAAAAAACAAAACCAAACAATAAACATGGTTATCATTACGAAATATAATAAATATATTAATAAAAGAATATGTTGTTTGCTACCCAAACCATAGGTAAACCTTGGCATTTGTAGTAAAAAAGTTGTAATTCAAATGGGAGTCAAAGCTACTTGTAAAGGACTTTTTGCCTTGAAACATATACATTTTCAACAAATACTTTTAAAAATATTTAAACATGCTAACTAATAATCTTATAGCGAGCTGGCGCGGTGGCACAGTGGTTAGCACTGTCACCTCACAGCAAGAAAATCGCTAGTTTGAGCCTCGGCTGGGTCAGTTAGCATTTCTTTGTGGAGTTTGCATGTTCTTCCTGTGTTGGCGTGGGTTTCCCCTGGGTGCCTTTATATTTAATCTAGTTTGTTAAGCGCAAAGATTTGCTTCAAAACTATTTCTAAATTCAGTTCTAATCTCCAGCAAAGGAATAAATGAACAATAATAATGAAGTGTGGTCAAAACACTGAGTTATATCCAAACACACGTCCTGTTCTTATGCCCCATATGGTGATGCAGACGACTCCAAAACCCCACAGCTGGACAAATCTACACTTGTGTTTATTAAAACAGATATAAATCTGCAGATAATCAATAATACTGATAATAATAATAACATTATACAGATGCATGGAGGCAGTGGTGTTTATATTTATGTAGAATATAATCATTTTTGTCTCATTTTAAATCTTTAATTACTTTTTAATATGTAAACATATTTGTGTATTGCTGTACATCCTGTGTGTATTCAGCAGTGTAAGCATTTGAACCTGCATAGGCGCATAACTAGGGCCAGACGGAATCTCCGGATGTTTTTTGCCATTTCTGCAGAGAATTTTGGTAAAAATCTGTGGATTTCTGCTGAATTATTTTGGGAGTATTATAACTAAAACCTTAATATGTGAAATAAAAATTAATATCTTTTTAACTTGTATTTAATGTTTAAAAGGCAAATCCAATTAGATTCACTTTATCTGGTAAACAAAGCAAGTCTCTCATATAATATCTCTACTAAAAGACAGAAAATATTACTGTACACACTGCATTGTACATAAATCAGATCAACATTTTCATATTAGTCAATAACACTGTTTAACATTTGCGCATTTAAAGTTTGCACATGTTCATTGCACTACATTGCACTGATTCTCTTATTTGAACTGTACATACCCACTGCACATGGACATTTCTAATTATGTACATACCCACTGTACACATACATTTGTAATTATGTTTATCTGCACACTTCTGCTATTAATAGCATCCTGTACATATATTCATTTATTGTAAATCTGTTCATAGCTAATACAACCTGTATATAATGTTGATAGTACATCCATCTGTAAATATCACTATAGTTTTTCTATAACTGCACTTTATAACTTATACCTGTATCCTGCACTTGCTGCTATTGCACTGCTGGTTAGACCTAAACTGCATTTCGTTGCCTTGTACTTGTACATGTGTAATGTAAATAAAGTTGAATCTAAAAATCTAAAGTTACTGTAATTCATTAAAACACTGAATAAATATAGATTTACACACATTTACTCAAGTAAATAAACTGAATTAATGATGGGCTCAAAAATCTGCGGAAATCTGCAGGAAATCAGCAGAAAATCTGTGGAAATCTGTGGAAAATCTGCGGAAAATCTGCGGAAATCTGTGGAAAATCTGCGGAAAATCTGTGGAATTCTGCGCGTGCAGAGTCCCTGTGGGCCTACTCATAACTAACATGCTCTGCACTGGACATTACACTGTAAAAAAATGCAGGGTTCCACACAATTCATTCATGTTGTCCCAACACAAATCGATTAAGTTAATTTAACAGATTTAACAAATGTACGAGGATTGAACATAAATTAAGTTGTCCCAATGAAATCTCAAGAATTGAGTTGTTTCAGCTCATTTTAAATAAGTAGTTTGAACAATTTAAAAAAAAAAACGTTTTTTTTTTTGAGTGTAGAGAAGTTTTTAGTTGGTCAATTGTGCGGTCAATTTCAGTTCCTCAAAATTAAAACACTCCAACAATGCGCCTTAACACACCTTCTTTATAGACCAACACATCCATGAGTCCACAGAGTGCACTCAAAAAAATATTTTTTTGTGCTCGTTCAAACTACTTGAGCTGAAAATGAGCTGAAACAACACAATTGTTGAGATTTCATCGGGACAACTTAATTTTGTATGTTCAATCAACATAAATTTGTTAAAAGTGTTAAGTTAACTTGATCAATCTATGTTGGGACAACATGAATGAATTGTGCGGAACCCTGCATTTTTTACAGTGTGGCGCAAATGGATTTGCTATTTAAACAATGTGGAGCAAAACGTGAAAATTACTGTTGCGCTGGTCTGAAAATAGCAACAAATCATGCCAAACACGTCTTGCACCGGGAGTATGAAAGTGCCCCTAGAAACTGAGTCTAAATATACCCTTAAACAAAGATGAAATAAACAAACTATTAAATAAATAAAGCAGATATCAAGGAGATCCAGACCTCATTTGAGTTGTAAATTAAGCAGCTCATATAATCCAAAACATAAAACAGGACAAGATCTAGGCCAGAGTTTCTCAATAGTCACACAAAAACAATAACTTTGTAAAAAGAAAAAGGAAAATAGGTTTGTGGAAAGGACTCAACGTATCCTCTAAAAATGCATCCAACACTGCTGGGTGTTTGTGAGATATTTTATAAGAGAGAGTAAGAGATAAACCCTTGGACTGACCTCCCGGAGTGATCCTGAACATCTGGCAAAAGTTTCTAATCTTCAAAAGAAGAGCCGGGTCTTGAAGAACCAGACACCTTCACTGCAAACATGCCCCCGGGCGCTTCTTCATATTATCAGTATCATAAATGAAGGAGCGGCACTTTGATCTGAGTGTGAACACCATCAAAGCAATTTGTGCCATTTAAACTTATACCGTAAAATAAACATTTCATGTAAACCTTGATGGAAATGTTTTTTGTCATTTCATGTTCATGCTTTCCACGAAAACACGCGCTGATCTGTCAGCGGTGAAGGAGGGAAATAAAAAAAACAACACCCAACGGGATCATAGAAACTGAAGTTGGTGGAAAATGCTCTCAAACCAACTCACGCATCTTAAAATGAGGCCAATTCCCTTTTTAACTAATCTAGATCTTCATGTTGAGTGATTATTGGCTGTTCTGAGCAATAAAAATCCAGCACATTCCCAAAATCAATCCCCCATGGCAGACCGTCAGAGCAAATCCAATAGCAGAGCATGTACAGATGAATCCTCTTGAATTATTAGCCCCCCTATTTTAAAGCAAAGTAAAAAAAGGAAAAGAGTTGACTATTTGACTAAGTGTGCTCTCCTATCTGTGGTTTGGTTCATTTGGTCTGGACCAAGGGCAACATTTTCTGCATATTTTTGCCGTCTTTGAGTCTTCTTCACACCACACTGACTGCTTTGGTTCGAAACGGTTGAAAAGAACCAAAATGTAGTCATGTGACAAAATCCACATCACTCATTGGCCGATGTTATTGAACGTATTTCCTGAACTGCTTTTCGATTGGTCAAAATTAACATGCAGGAAAATGCCAATGGAACTCCAGCAAGTAAACAGACCGGCAGACACAAAATGTCGGATTGTATATGGAGGGACGACTGCGCTGGCTGATTGTATCCCTGGTCAAAGTATATGATATAGTTTGTATAGACGAAATACCGGTTTGTAAATATATATATATATACATATAAATTCCTGAATCTGTTAAACATCATTTGGGAAATACTTGAAAGAGATAAAAAAAATCAAATCACAAGACTGCTAATAATTTTGACTTCAACTGTATGCAAAGCAATAAATAACCCTTATGAATGAAAAAGCGAGGCAGGCTCTTGAATGCCAGACGACCCGAGGCTTCTTGAAGTGGCCGACGTAAAATCTCAAGTGGCAAGCTGGAGTGGAAATGAAAAAAATTCCAGAGCAGCGTCTTCTCCAACATGACACTTTCACTTTAAGTGCTCTAGCATACGATATTGTTCCTGTCCCCTGATCCCTGCAATGTACTATGTGAAAATGTACAAGTGAGGATTGATTTGAAAATATCTTCTGGTTGAATGGAAAGGACAGAAGGAAAGTCACGCCGAATGAGGCTCAGTGAAGACTGGGACACACCGGGAGGACAAAAAGGACAAAACTGTGGGCTTTGTGCATTAGTGGCAAAGTTATTAAGACATTTCAGGCTCTTATTATGGTTTCGGAACAAATAAGACAGAGAAGGTTTCATTTCAAACTCAAGATACAGTGTTGTGGTGCAATTTATGTATTTCTACCAGACCTTTCGGTACAGGACTTTTGGTTTGATGCACATTTTTTTATATTATATTCATAATATTTTTTTATATATTTTATGTGCAGATAAAGCTGAAGAAAGATCATTAAATTTAAGTTGCTACAAATGCAAAATATTTATAATAATATTCATTCATTCATTTTCAGTTGTCAGGGGTCGCCACAGCTGAATGAACCGCCAAAACAAATATAAATGCATTCATTCATTCAATTTCCTTCGGCTTAATCCCTTATTTATCAGGGGTCGCCACAGTGGAATGAACCGCCAACCATTCCAGCATATGTTTTACACAGCGGATGCCCTTCCAACTGCAACCCAGTACTGGGAAACACTCATAAACACCCATTCACACACACTCATACACTACGGCCAATTTAGTTCATCAATCCCCTATAGCACATGTGTTTGGACTGTGGAGGAAACCGGACTCTTTGGAGGAAACCCACGCCAACACGGGGAGAACATGCAAACTCCACACAGAAACGCCAACTGGTCCAGCTGGGACTTGAACCTGCGACTTTCTTGTTGTGAGGCCACAGTGCTAACCACTGAGCCATCATGCCGCCTCTATATAATAATAATAATAATAATAATAATAATAATAATAATAATAATAATTTATAAAATAAATAATAACATTGTTCTACGTTATGACGACAACAAGAGCATGGTGGTTTCTGGGTTGCAGCTGGAAGGGCATAAAACACATTTCAGAGTAACTGGCGGTTCATTCCACTGTGGCGACCTATGATAAATCAGGGACTAAGATGGAAAGTGAGTATAATGATGAAATAATGTGTGTAATATCGTCAAAGATTCTTGCATGCACATAATTATGCATGATTGCATGACATTGCAGCCCACCATTATCTATTTAAAATATAGTCAAATGAACATGAACCAAGTTACCCTGCTGGATTGAAATGCTCAGTCTGATCCATTGACAGTGAACACCAGTGAATTACATATATAAAATAATAGGGTTGTCACGATACTGGAATTCGGTACCAACCAATACTGAAATTTTAAAAACATTAATTTCTCACTAACATTTGAGCGCTGAGTGCGTTCTTAAACACCACAGATTTGCCATTGTGTTCACAATCTTCAACAGAAATGACTGTGATTGCCCGTGAAGGTCATCAGTTCACCAAACTTCACTGTTTACTGAGTGTAAGCACAGATACAGGGACACTTTAGTGTTTCAAAGTCACGTCGATCAGCTGGTTTGTCTATAAGCTGACATACGAGTGATCAATTGATCAATCGCTGCTTTGAAGCGCTCCAGTATCTGTATCTGTGTTTACACTTCGTAAACAGCGGTGAGTTCAGTGAACTGATGACCTTCACGGCCAATCATGCACTCAAATGTTAGTGGGAAATGGACGTTTTTAAAATTACAGTATTGATTGGTACCGAATTCCAGTATCATGACAACACTATAAGACAGAGGTCACCAATCTCAGTCCTGGAGGGCCTGTGTCCCTGCAGAGTTTAGCTCAATCTAGCCTCAATACACCTGTCTGGATGACTCAAGTATACCTAATACTTTAATTAGCTGGTTCAGGTGTGTTTAATTAGGGTTGGAGCTAAACTCTGCAGGACACCGGCCCTCCAGGAATAAGTTTGGTGACCCCTGTTATAAGATATACATATAAACTTTATATAAAACACTTATTTGTTAGAGAACAATAGCAATCAATGTAGAGCTACTATATGTAGTACACTCTCAGAAATAAAGGTACAGGAGCTGTCACTGGGGCAGTACCTTTTCAAAGGTAAATATTTATACCTGAAGGGTCGATAATGGTACCTCAAAGGTACTTTTTAGGTACATTTGGGCACTAATATAATATGATACCACTGTGGACTCGGGTTTAAATATGTACTATCTTTTGAAGCGGTACTACCCCAGTGATAGCTCCTGTAGCTTTATTTCTGAGAGTGTATGTTAAACCAAGACGAGGCATTTTGTTTAAAATAGTTTTAAAGTGCTGATCCTCACACAAATTGACAAAAAGAAATCAGTTTTGAAATTCTTCTCCCTATCTGAAATTGAACAGACCTGTGGCTGTAGTCAAATCATGCAATTACATATATGATATGTTCAATTACACCACTAGAATGAAGGCATTTAGAAAACGGTCTGTTACAGTCATATGTATATGCCTCGATGTTTTGCTTGTGTGTGTGCGCTCTCTCTCTCTCTCTTTCTCTCTCTCTCTCGCTCCATCCCTCTCTCTCTCTCTGTGTCAATTCTCAGGTTTGCCCATTCCAGTATCCCATTCGTCCGTGAAGACGTCAATCTCCATTCCACCCTGTGATGTCATCACCTTCGCTACCAATCAGGATTGGAGCTCAAACGCGAGCGGGGAAGCTCGTTCTGCTTTGCTCTGTCTTGCTTGCTTTGTCTTTGCTTGCTTTTGTGTGCTTGTTGTTATGTGCTGTGATATTGATGTGAATTTAGAGTTTTGATTTTGGTCTTGTTTTTGTGTTGATCGCTGTTACCGTCTTGTATTTTACGTTTTGTCAGTTTACTGGCTAATTCATACGAACTCGTACGAGTTCAGTTGTATGAAATTGTACGATTTTAAAAAGGAGGCGTGGCACCTAACCCCACCCCTAAACCCAACCGTCATTGGGGGATGAGCAAATCATACTAAATTGTACAAATTAGATTGTACAAATTCGTATGAATTAGCCACCAAATCAAAAAGTTACGAATTGCCGTGAGATGGAAAAACCGTACACAGCGGGCTCTGGCGGATTCGAGAAAACAAAAACGGCAAAAAAATGTAGCTCTTGGGAGGTATTTTGCTCTCTCCAAAAATGTATACTGTATACTGTATGTATACAGTATAATTATACTGTAATCAGAATGAGCCTGGGTTGCAAAAGTCAAACCAAGAATCAGAACGAGGAAGAAACAAGCTTTATATGACTCAGAAGCAGGCCAGCTGATCTGAGCTTTTTAGAAACTGCTGATTTACTTGGATTTTCACACAGCCATCTCTAGGGTTTACAGAAAATGGTCTGAAGAAGATAAAATATCTAGTGGGTGAAAATGTCTTGTCGATGCCAAAGGTCAGAGAAGAATGTCTGCCTGGTTGAGCTGATAGAAAGAGTACAGAAACCCTAATAGCCAAGCGTGGTCTGCAGAAGAGAACACACATAAAGAAGAAGACTTTACATGTAATACACTTGCACGATTGCTAAATTCCACGTTTGATACGAACTCAGCATTACAAGTTGAGCTTCATTTAAACAGCACATCTTACAAAGTTATCCATTCCTATGCATTTATGAACACAGTGTGGCCGTCCTCCAATAACAGCAGGATAATGAGCTACATTACAGGGCTTGTTTTACACTGGTTTATTCATAATAAGTTCTCTATACTCAGATGTCCTCCACAGTCTCTGTCCACCTTTGGGATGTGCTGAAACAGGAGACGGGAATCTCCTGAAAAAATCTGCTGTCATGACAATATAGACGGAAATCTCTGAGGAATGTCTGTCAGACCTTATTGTATCTGTGCCACGAAAGAAATAAAGCAGTTATGAAGGCGAAAGAGGGTCCAGCCTAATACTCTGCTGACAAAAAAATGACAGAATCCATGACAGAATTTGTCATGGTTTTAATGGAAGCTATATTGGTTTTAATGGAAACTGTGTTGGTCCTATTGGTTTTCACTGGATTGTTTATTTATTTATTTTTTTGCCTCCCAATGGGGGAATGTTAAAACCAGGAAATCCTAATGCAACATGTCCCAAAACACATGAGAAAACATTAAAAATACTGCTTTTAATAGTTAGAATCTGATTGTTCATTCATTTGTTAGTTAAATTAACTCAATTCATTACATTTGTTCATTCGCTCATTCATTTGTATGTTCCTTCATTCATATATTAATATGCTTTGTTTAGTTTATTTTAAATCCTAATGTAACATGTCCCAAAACACACTAGAAAACATTAAAATATACTTTTTTAATAGTTTTAATAGTTACAATCTGATAGTTCACTTGTTAGTTTGTTAGATCATTCGTTCGTATGCTCATTTTTTTGTTCTTATGGTCTAAATCCTAATCCAACATGTCCCAAAACACACTAGATACATTAAAATATCTTGGTTTTAATCTGATCGTTAGTTTGTTCATTTGTTTGTTTCGTTTTGTTCATTTGTTTTTTGTTTCATTCCTTCATTTGTACGTTTGAACATTAATTCATTCATTCCTTTGTATGTTCGTTTGTTTTAAATCCTAATCCAACATGTCCCAAAACACACCAGTAAACATTAAAATATACCTGGTTTAATAGTCACAATCTGATTGTTCATTTGTTTGTTTGTTCGTTCATTTTATTTAGTTTGTTTTAAATCCTAAGGCAACATGTCCCAAAAACACACTAGAAAACATTAAAATATGCTGGGTTTAATGGTGACAATCTGATTGTTCATTCGTTTGTTTGTTCGTTCATTTGTTTGCTCATTTCGTTTAGTTTGTTTGGTTTAATTTCATTACGTTTGTTCGTTTCTTTTGATCGTTCGTTCATTTTATTTAGTTTGTTTTAAATCCTAATGCAACATGTCTCAAAACACACTAGAAAACATTAAAATATACTGGGTTTAATAGTTACAATCACATTGTTCATTCATTAGTTCATTTGTTTTCTCATTTCATTTAGTTTGTTCCATTTCATTACGTTTGTTCGAGTCTTTTGTTCTTTTCGTTTAGTTTGTTTATTCATTCGTATATCTGTTCATTTTAAAACCTAATGCAACAATTCGTAAAATACACTAGATACAATAAAATATCCTGGTTTATTAGTTACAATCTGATTGTTAGTTAATTTGTTACATTTCATTTTATTCAGTCGTTTGTTTCATTTGTTTGTACATTCATATGTTCACATGTATGTGTGTTTGAGGCTTCACTAGACTGAATAAACGAATTTTGAGGAAAATCGACATACCATGTTTGACCCTCAGGATTATTTGTGAGTAAATTTTACACTATGAATAAATGCTGCTTTATTAGCGAAGTCACAGACAATTTTGCAACATATTGACAACAATCAGTGTACAACTTCTCATGTATTTCTTTGGTCTCAAGAAAGAGTGACTGACTGAATCAATTTTAATTTATTTTTTCTTACATGAGACATGCTGGATGGATGAGGATGAGTAAGTGTATTTCTGAACTTTTCTTTATATACATCTTCAGCTGATTCTTATTCTGTTCTTCAATAAAAGCTGATGGCATTTATTCAAATCTTGACATTATCTCTAATAATAAAGGACGGCTTGATCTTGGAAGTACCTTTGCATGAGTTTTTTTGCAATGACGCAAAACAAAGTGACAAACATCCTTTGTAAATTATTCATATGTTAATTATTCTGTTTTGCAGGTTTGGGAGACGCTGCATTAAAGCTGAAACCCATTGAAAACATAATGAGTAAAAAATAAATAAATTACTGTAAATGTCACAGAAGCGGTATATCAGGCGAAGGCCATGAGAGGTTTTTCAGGCACTTTGCAAATGCAAATAATTTACAGAAAAACATGTGCCAAACAATAGAGTCCAACCACTTCATGTTACTGAAGAAAATGTAATGTAAATGCCTTTACTATTGACGTTGTGAAGTCTTTTTTTTAATACCATATTTTGATAATGCCTCTTCAATGGAAAGACAGCTAGTTTCTTAATAATAAATGAAATCATTAGACATACTAATGCATTAAATATTCATAAATACTGTATTTACTATGTTTTACAGAAAACACCCACTAAAATATAATGCTATAAATATAATATATTCATATTCAAGTTATTTAAAATATGCATCATATATGATTTCTATATATATAAAACCACTTCTGAATAAATTTATATGAAATTTAAAACACAACTGGGCAGTAGAGAGAAAAGAAGAGCGAGTGAACTGGTTCTTACATCAAAATGATTTCACCTCAACCACTTTAGAAGCTTTATGTTCACACCACATTTTATCAGTGTCATAAAGATGATGGGCGAAGCCTGAGGATAAAGGACGGGCATCAAACGCTACGGACGGAGAATTTCACAGTGTGACCTGCACTCTATAAAGCAATGTTTCTGATAGAGAGAGAGAGAGAGAGGGAGAGAGAGAGAGAGAGAGAGAGAGAGAGAGAGAGAGAGAGAGAGAGAGAGAGAGAGAGAGAGAGAGAGAAAGAGAGAGAGAGAGAGAGAGACGGGAAATGGGAAATGGAACAGGAGAAAATACAGTGTGAAAAGTACTAAATGACTCAAGCTAAAGAACAGATGCTGAGTGCAATTTTTACTTTATACTCAAAAGTACAATTATCTGGCCAAACATATACTTGAGTAAAAGTAAAAGAAAAAAGAAAAAAATCTATAAACCAACAAACAAACCAACCAATCAACCAATGAATCAACCAACCAACAAACCAATGAACCAACAAACCAATGATCCAACAAACCAATGAACCAATCAACCAACCAACCAACAAACCAATGAGCGAACCAACAAATGAACCAACAAACGAACCAATAATTCATCCAACCAACAAACCAACCAATGAACAAGCCAATGATCCAACAGGTGAACCAACGGATGAACCAACATATGAACCAATGAATCAATCAACCAGCAAACCAATGAATCAACCAATCAACCAACAAACCAATGAAGAACCAGTGAACCAACCAACAAACCAATGAATCAATCAACTAACCAACAAACCAACTAACAAACCAATGAATTAATCAATCAACCAAAAAAACCAACGAATCAACTTATCAATCAACCAACCAATGAACGAACCAACCAATAAACCAACCAATGAACGAACCAACAAATTAACCAATGAACCAACACATGAACAACGAATGAACAAACAAACAAACAAACAAACCAATGAATTGACCAACCAACCAACCAACCAACCAACAAACCAACGAACAAACCAAAGAACGAACCACAAAACCAATGAACAAACAAACCAACCAACAAATCAATGAATGAATCAACCAACAAACTAACGATCCAACAAACTAATGAAAGAAGCAACAAATTAACCAATGACCGAACGAATGAACCAAAAAACGAACCACTGAATCAACCACCCAACCAACAAACCAATGAATGAACCCACAAATTAACCAATGAACGAACCAATGAATCAACCAACCAACCAACCAACAAACCAATAAACCAATAAATGAACCAACAAATGAACCAACGAATGAACCAACAAACTAACCAACGAATGAACCAACAAACCAATAAAAGAACCAACAAATTATCTAACAAATGAACGAATGAACGGACAAACAAACCAATGAATCAATCAACCAACCAACCAACCAACAAATAAATGAACCAACAAATTAACCAACAAACCAACAAATTAACCAACGAACAAACCAACAAACCAAAAACAAAACAAAAAAACAACCAACTAACCAACAAATCAATGAACTAAACAACAAATTAACCAACAAACAAACAAACCAACAAACCAACCAAGGAACGAACAAGCAAACAAATATATTGCAGTAAGTAAATGTAGGCATCATTGTATATATAGTGTAAATAAATGTACATTCATTTTACGAAGATTCACTACAACAGAAACAATCGTAGTCTAAGAGTATAAATACCTGATGTATTTACCTCTGGGCATGCTGCAAAACACCTTGAACCTGCTGACCACAAGAAACCAAGGCTTACTGTATATTGGAGCTTGTTAATTCTGCAATGAAGCTGTCCTTCGTGCAGCACATAAAACTTGTATCAGTGCCACGCCATTGACCCTTCTAGCGTATATTGTATGTGTTTCAGATGTGACACATTCACACAATTACACAGCCAATGTGTTTGTAGCAGAGGAGAGCATGAAGGAATCCAGTCACAGGTTAAATCCACTGTCAAAAACTGAAGACAATTAAAACAACAATCTTCACTCTGTCTGACTGTCAAGGACAACATAACTATTCATTCATTCATTTTCTTTTCAGCTTAATCTCTTTATTAATCAGGGGTCACCACAGCGGAATGAACCGCCAACTTATCCAGCATATATTTTACGCAGCGGATGCCCTTCAAATCGCAACCCAACACTGGGAAAAACCTGTACACTCTTGCATTCACACGCATACACTATGGCCAATTTAGTTTATTCAATTCACCTGTACCGCATGTCTTTGGACTGTGGGGGTAACCGGAGCACCCGGAGACAACATGATTACTTTTTTATGATCATTTTTATTATCATTTTAACAATAAAATAAATAAAACATAAAACTATCAAAATTTATTATTATTATTATTATTATTATTATTATCATTATTTAACTTCACAGCTCATAAGTTTACATACTTCTTGCAGAAAAAAACTATATTACTATTCTTATAAGACTGCCTTTCAGCAAGAGCTAATACTCACATGTGTCCTAGAAGACAAAACAAGTACAATCATCCATTTATAAAAAGCTCATTGTGTAGCCTTTTGAGTGTATTTGTTGTATTAGCCAACGAACCAACCAACCAACCAACCAACCAACCAATAAACTATTAAACCATTAAACCAATTAACCACTGAACCAACCAACAAACCAACAAACCAACAAACCAACGAACCAACCAATCAACCAACCAACCAAACAGCCAACCGATAAACCAATTAAACCAATGAACCACTGAACCAACCAACAAACCAACGAACAAATGAACCAACGAACCTACTAACCAACAAACCAACCAACCGAACAACCAATGAACCAACAGACCAACCAACAAATGAACCAACAAACCAATTAACATACCAACCATCCAACCAACCAAACAATGCACCAAATCAACCAACTAAACAACCAATTAACCAACAAATGAACCAACATATAATGAACCAACTAACTAACCAACCAACCAACTAACCAGTGAACCAACTAACCAACCAACCAACAGACCAACCAACAAATGAACCAACAAACCAATTAACAAACCAACCAACCAAACAACGCACCAAATCAACCAACTAACCAACCAACCAACCAACCAACCAACCGACAAATGAACCAACATATAATGAACTAACTAACTAACTAACTAACTAACTAACTAACTAACTAACTAACTAACTAACTAACTAACTAACTAACTAACTAACTAACTAACTAACCAACCAACTAACCAGTGAACCAACTAACCAACCAACCAACAGACCAACCAACAAATGAACCAACAAACCAATTAACAAACCAACCAACCAAACAACGCACCAAATCAACCAACTAACCAACCAACCAACCAACCAACCAACCAACGAATGAACCAACATATAATGAACTAACTAACTATCTAACTAACCAACCAACCAACTAACCAGTGAACCAACTAACCAACCAACCAACCAACCAACCAACCGACAAATGAACCAACATATAATGAACTAACTAACTAACTAACTAACTAACCAACCAACCAACTAACCAGTGAACCAACTAACCAACAAACCAACCAACTAACCAACAAACCAACCAACCGAACAACCAATGAACCAACAGACCAACCAACAAATGAACCAACAAATTAATGAACCAACTAACCAACCAACCAACTAACTTGTTGCCTTTTTTCAGTGTATTAGAGACTGTCTGCATTTTTCCCTCACAGAAACGTCATGGAAAGTCATTACCACTGTTTTATGCAAAAGTCTACATTTGAATGCATTATGCTCATTACTACATTGCATTAAATGACTAAAGGTTACGTGCATTTACTGTGCAATTACATGCTATACTGACAAATGCACACATTCACTGCTAATGAGTTTAATTTGGGGCAGAATATATTAAAGCTCGTTCTCAAAGCTAGACTATTCCTCCATGCTATTGATTTTGGTAATCATTGATTTTCTTAATTTGCTCTTGAGAAAGAGAAAAAAGTATTTAATTAGAAAATAATCAAATTTCTCCATTTAATGAGGCTGTAGATTAAAGGAAATAATGTTGCATTTAATGTTTAATATTTTACATTCTTTATTTATAATCAGATGTCTCTGGTATTAATTGACTTTGTCCTGTATGTGTTATTTGACTTTAAAGTTCTGACATCTGTTGATTTGCATTTGATAAATTATCACATTTTCAGCTAAAGATCACATAAGAAGAAATAGTTACCTAAATCTAAAATACATAAATCTGATATATGGTAATATATGCAAATTGCATATATGACATACAAGTTCATTTTTGGATTTTGCATGCATAAAATATTTCATATGAGCAACATATTTTTCTAAATATTGCAGAAATTACTGTATATAACATCACATCCAAGATAAAGGCTTGTGTATACATTTGTACTGTGTATAGTTATGTATATATGTAAAAATACACACATATACTGTACATGATATTAAAAATAGACTAAATAAATAGTTATATTTACATTTACATTTATGTTTTTTAACTATTGGAAATAAAAAACTGCACATATATTTTCACAAATATGGCCTATAATTTAATATATGTGTTCATACTTGAACATATATGAATATATGAGCATACATATTTTACATATACATATTTATTTTATCTTTGTCAAGATGACAGTAAATAATATTAGACTAGATATTCTTCAAGACACTTCTATACAGCTTAAAGTGACATTTAAAAGCTTAACTAGGTTAATTAGGTTAACTAGGCAGGTTAGGGTAATTAGGCAAGTTATTGTATAATGATGGTTTGTTCTGGAGACTATTGAAATAAAATATAGCTTAAAGGGGCTAATAATATTGACCTTAAAATGTGTTTTAAAAAATTAAAAACTGATTTTCTTCTAGCCTAAATAAAACAAACAAGACTTTCTCTAGAAGAAAAAATATTATCAGACATACTGTGAACATTTCCTTGCTCTGTTAAACATCGTTTGGGAAATATTTAAAAAAAAAAAAAAAATCCAAAGGAGGGCTAATAATTCTGACTTCAACTGTACGTTAGATTAGTCAATACTGAAGCCATATCTGGAGCTAATCTAACAAAATAACTTAGGATAACAGTCCAAACACAAGTACAGCCAAATTTATATGTTGTAGAAAAATATTAAATACAAATTTACAAAAGAGGAAAAATCAAGAGAAGCAAAAAAATAAAATAAAAAATAATTTGTTGAAATGTTGTAGGTTATAATTTATTTTTGCTATATTTGGCTTGAATTAAATTGTAATATCTTTAAATTTACGTAATAACACATAATAATAACAAGTAATAACAAATAATTAATTTTTTTTTTTATAAGTAATATAAGTAAGTAATACTGTAAGTAATAACAAATAAAACATTTCAATTAAAATTTAAAAAAAAATTACCTGAAGTTAAAATATGAACTTGCTTGTCATTTCTGCAATTAGCATGCATTATCATACATCACATTTCTGTATGAGGTTAATCAAATTAACATCTGAACTACAGTTTTTTTTGGTGAACGATCACATCAAGTCTTTGTCAGAGGATAGTTGTGGAAAACATTTTGAAATGTTTACCCAAAATGTAATGGAAATCAATGCCACAATATTAAAAACAAGATGACGCAGTGGCGCAGTAGGAAGTGCTGTTGCCTCACAGCAAGAAGGTCACTGGTTGAGTCTCGGCTGGGTCAGTTGGCGTTTCTGTGTGGAGTTGGCATGTTCTCCCTGTGTTTGCGTAGGTGTGCTCCGGTTTCCCCCACAGTCCAAAGACATGCTGTACAGGTCAATTGGGTAAGTTAAATTGTGCATAGTGTATGAGTGGAATGAGTGTGTGTGTGTGGATGTTTCCCAGAGATGGGTTGCAGCTGGAAGGGCATCCGCTGCGTGAAAAACGTGCTGGATAAGTTGGCGGTTCATTCCACTGTGGCGGCCCCAGGTTAATAAAGGGACTAAGCCGGAAAGAAAATGAATATTAAAAGCATTCATGTTTGTATTGAGTAAAGAGTCCTTGCTTTAAGAATATTATACAGTCTGCTGACAGCTAGCTTACTGCAACTCTCACATGGTCACCTACTGAAGCTAAGCAGGACTGCACCTGGTCAGTAGTACCTGGATGGGAGACAGCCGAGTTGCTGCTGAGACCAGCAGGGGGCGCTCAACCAAATCTGCCCACTGGCGTCCTAACCATCCCCATATCTTAATTGGCTTCATCACTCTGTCTCCTCCACCAATCAGCTGTTGTGTGGTCTGTCGCAATATGGCTGCCGTCGCACCATCCAGGTGGATGCCACACTGGTGGTGGATGAAGAGACCCCCCGCCCCAATGTGCTTTAGTGTTCAGAAAAGCGATATATAAATGTAAGGAATTATTATTATTAAAGATTATGAATACATAAAAGAAAACACACATATGTAGACACAAATAGACAAATACAAGACGGTGTGCAGCACATGTACACATGACGGTTGGTGGAGGATTATTGTAGGCAGTATCGAGTAAAGAGTCTTTGTTTTATGGATGTTATGGCTTGTCTAATGGGAAAGAGTCTGAGGTGAAGCACAGGAGAGCGAATGTTGGCTAAATTGGGAAGGAGAGCAGAAAAAAAAAAGCGAGTGTGAAAGATGGAAATGACGGAGCCGGTAAACAGACGAGAGAAACGCGGCGCTTCGGCTCACACTCCATCACATGCTAACACTGAAAACCCTCATCGCAGAGACAGAGAGAGAGAGAGAGGCTGTCGGGGCTATTTTTAGTGGTGCTAGTGTCTGTTTGTGAGTGTGTGTGTGTGTGTTTGTGTGTGACAGGAGATGTGTGTTGTCTGCTGTGCTGCTATAGGTGTGTGTGCGGGGTGTATGTGAGTGAAGAAGAGAGAGAGAGAGAGAGAGAGAGAGAGAGAGAGAGAGAGAGAGAGAGAGAGAGAGAGAGAGAGAGAGAGAGAGAGAGAGGTTGTGATCTGACCACATCACTGTCAATACTGAAACACACACATTGACAAACACACACTCTAATATTCAGTACAATGAGTGCATAAAAATTTTTTTTTTTGTTTTTTTTGTTTTGTTTTGATTATTTTAGTTTTATTTTTTATTTTATTTTATTTGGTTTTGCTTTACTTTATTTTTATATTTTTTTTGTTTAGTTTAGTTTAGTTTAATTTTTTTTATTTTATTTAGTTTAATTTTGGTTTATTTAAATTTTTTTGTTTTGTATTTTTTGTATTTAATTTTATTTTATTTTAATTTTGTTTTATTTTTATTTCATTTTGTTTAGTTTTTTATAGTTTTGTTTTTTGCTTAATTTAATTTAATTTTAGTTTGTTTAGTTTAGTTTAGCTTTGCTTTGTTTTATTTTTTAATTCATTTTGTTTAGTTTTTTATAGTTTTGTTTTTTGCTTAATTAAATTAAATTAAATGTTTTGTTTTGTTTTGTTTAGTTTTATTTTATTAAATTTTTTTGCATTGCATTGAAATTTTAATTGTGCATCATGGTGGTGCAGCACGATCTCCTCACAGCAAGAATGTCGCTGGGTCAGTTGTTATATCTGTGTGGAGTTTCCATGTTCTCCCCGTGTTGGTGTGTGTTTCCTCCGGGTGCTCCGGTTTTCCCCACAGTCCAAAGACATGTGCTATACGGGAATTGAATAAGCTAAATTGGCCGTAGTGTGTGAGTGTGTGCAAGAATGTGTGGGTGTTTCCCAGTGTTAGGTTGCGGCTTTCCAGCTGTGTATCTGCTGCGTAAAAAATGTGCTGGATAAGTTGGTGGTTCATTCCGCTGTGGCAACCGCTGATTAATAAAGGGCCTAAGTCGAAAAGAAAATGAATGAAGGAATGAACTTTTATTGCATTGTACATTATTTTGTTGCATTTAATTACATTAAAGTTGATTACATGTAATTAAAATATAAATTATTTTATTTAGTTTTATTTTATTGCATTTAATCTAATTATTTTCTTTTCTTGTTTTGTATTTTATTGCTTTATTCATTACATACAAACAATAATTCAATCTAATTTATATTAGTGATGATGGAAATAACTAGTAATAATAATAATGTACATTTGTATATATTAAATATACTCAAAAATACATGAGCATATGTATACACAGAACTGTTCAGTATTGAGCAATGTTATATAATTGCATTAATTGATTTTTGTATTTTAAAACATTTTGCATTTTGTAACAGCTCAGAATTACTGCATTTTAAATATTATCCAAAAAGGCACCAGTTATATCTGTCTACAAAAACATTTCGAACACCGAACCTTAAACCAGTGGATCAGAGGATCAGAAAATATAAACTCCACATTCAGTTTTTACTATCATTTAGCCGTCTTATCCGAGTATTTACAGTAGAAGAGTTTAGAATAATTGACATTTAACACGTTTACATTACACAAAACTAAACAGATCTTCCAGATCGACCTCTGAGAACTGCAACCTTCACCTTTGCTTTTGCACCCGGTCAATAATAACAAAGGTCATTTCTTTTATTCATACTGCTGGAGCAGAGATATATATTTGTGTCAAACAGGCAGAGACAAAAAATAACAGCCCTTGGATTTCACTTCCAGAAAGTCTGCAGTCAATCAAATAAATCTGCCATTAAACAAGCCATTTGCAGCACACCGTTATGAAATAAACTCCAAACGACACGGCCTCGCGCTGTTATAAACCAGGATCAGAGCATCTCTAATGCAATCCATATTTCAGACTACACTAAACCTGGCTGACGTGACGCCATCAAACTCCCGAGCGTGAAAAAAAAAACCTGTCGTTCATCTCCCAGCTCTCGGTGTCACATTCATATTACACCCGAAAACATGGAGAAACACAGCTGATTAACACAGGCCGACTGTCATACACACTCATTCTGCAGCACCATATTTCTCCAGCTGAAAGGAGGCACGGCTGATAGAATTAGCCTCAACGTGTCCTAGTTGCAGTAATTGTTCTCCTTGCTGAAGTGTTTTCACCTGTCAGGACGCAGTGTTTCAGTGGGAGAGATTCAGAGCCGATCCCAGTTTCTGGCTCGAAATCTCTCTATCAGATGGGAACAAAACTAGCCAAGTGGATGATCAAAACTAGCCTAATGGTGGATCAAATTAAAATAAAATTAGCCCAAATGGCTGATCAACACTAACACTATAGATGATCCAAACTATCCCAATTGAAGAGCAAAAAATAGCCCAATGGTGGATCAACCACCCCAATGGCCCATCAAACTAGCCTAAAACGAGCCCAATGTCTGATAAAAACTAACCCAATGGCCAATAAAACTAGCCCAAAACTAGTCCAATTGAAGATCAAAACTAGACCAATTGAGGAGCAAAATTAGCCCAATGGAGGATCAAAACTAGCCCGATTAAAGATCAAAACTAGCCCAATGGTGGATCAAACCAACCCATTGGCCAATCAAACTAGCCCAATGCCTCATCAAAACAAGCCCAATGTCTGGTCAAAACTAGTCCAATGGCTGGTCAAAACTAGCCCAATGGATGATCAAACCTAGCCCAATAGTCAATTAAAATGGACAAAAACTAGCCCAAAAATAGAGCAATGGCTAATCAAAAAAGCCCAAAACTATCCCAATGCCTGATCAAAACTAGTCCAGTGGGTGATCAAAATTAGCCTGTTGGATAATCAAAGATAACCCAACACTATTGCAATGGGTGATAAAAAGTAGCCTAAAACTGGCCCAATGAATATTCAAAACTAGCTCAATGGTAGATCAAAACTAACCCAATACCTGATGAAACCTAGACCAATGGTGGAGCAAACTAAAACTAGCCCGATGGGTGAACAAAACTAGCCCAAAGTAAGCCCAACATCTGATCAAAACTAGCCCAATGTCTGATCAAAACTAGCCCAAAGTCTGATTAAAACTAGCCCAATGGATGGTCAAAACTGGCCCAATGGCCAATCAAATTAGCCTACATCTTGTCCAATGGCCATTCCAACTAGCCTAAAAATTGCCCAATTTCTGATCAAAAGTATCCCAATTACCAATCAAACTAGCCTAAAATTTGGCCAACAGCCAATAAAACTATCAAAAAAAAAAATAGCCCTATTTTTGATCAAAACTAGTGCAACGGATAGTTAAAACTGGCCCAATGGCTAATCAAACTAGTCAAAAATGTGCCCAATGGCCAATAAAACTAGCCTGAAAATAGCCTAATAGATGATCAAAACTAGCTCAATGCCTGATTAAACCTAGACCAATGATGGATCAAACTAACACCAGCCAGATGAATGCCTAAAACTAGCCCAATGGATGAACAAAACTAGTCCAAAACAAGCCCAATTGCTGATCAAAACTAACCCAATGGTGGATCAAATCTAACCCTATAGCCAATAAAACTAGCATACAAATATCTTAATGTCTAAACAAAACTAGCCTAATGAATGGTCAAAAGTGGCCCAATTACTAATCAAACTAGCCAAAAATAAGCCGAAAGGTGTATCAAAACTAGCTTAATGGTGAATCATCTTAATGGATGATGAAAACTAGCTCAATGACCAATCAAATCTAGCCTAAAATGTGCCCAATGGATGATAAAAACTAGCCTAAAACTAGCCCAATGAATGTTCAAAACTGGCTGAACAATAGATCAAAACTAGCCCAGTTGCCAGTAAAACTAGCATACAAATAGCTCAATGTTTGATCAAAACTAGCCCAATGAATGGTCAAAACTGGCCCAATGGCCAATCAAATTAGCCTACATCTTGTCCAATGGCCAATCAAATTAGCCTACATCTTGTCCAATGGCCAATCAAACTAGCCTAAAACTAGCCCAAAGGATGAACAAAAGTAGTCAAAAACCAAATAGCAAAAACTAGCCTAATGGATGGACAAAACCTGCACAATGGCCAATCAAACTAGCCTAAAACTAGCCTAATGGTGGATCAAAACTAACCCAACAGCCAATAAAACTAGCATACAAACATCTCAATGTCTAAACAAAGCTAGCCCAATGGATGGTCAAAACTGGCCCAATTACCAATCAAACTAGCCTTAAAATTGTTCAATAGCCAATCAAACTAGCCCAAAGGATGTTCAAAACTAGCTCAACAATGGATCAAAACTAGCCCAATAGCCAATCAAACTAGCATAAAACTAGCCCTATGGATAATCAAAACTAGCCCAATAGTGGATCAAAACTAGCCCAATAGCCAATCAAACTAGCATAAAAATATTACAATGTCTGATCAAAACTAGCCCAATGGATAATAAAAACTAGCCCAATGGTGGATCAAAACTAGCCCAATGCCAGATCTAACCTAGACTAATGGTGGCTCAAACTAGCCTAAAATGTGTCCGATGGTGGATCAAACCTAGCTCAATGGCCAATCAAACTAGCCTAATAGTGTATTAAAACTAGTACAATGGCTGATCAAAACTAGTCCAAAACTGGCCCAATGGTGGATCAAACCTAGCCCAATCAAACTAGCCTAAAAAATGACCAATGGATGATCAAAAATAGCCCAATACCTGATCAAACTAAGACCAATGGTAGACCAAAACTAGCCAAAAACTAGCCTGATGGATGAGCACATTTAAAGGCAAACACATTTGTACTTTTACTCAAGTGAAGGTGTAACGGGAGCAGTTTTACTGTGGTAATATTTATCTAGTGTATCTCTACTTTTACTCAAGTACTTGATTTATGTAGTTTGTCCACCCCTGAATACTGCGCATTAGGTTGATGGAAACCCTACTACTGACAGCGGCCCCATCATAAAGTTTTCTTAGGGCCCCTAGACGTCCAGGAATGTTTTTTTAAAGATATATATGAGCTTCTCTGGCAGTGTCTGGCTGGTAATGATTCCACCCGGCTCTATTTGTTGAACAGACACGAGGAAACATCATTCTCCTCATCTCTGGCAGAAGAAGAGGACAGCAGAGAAAAAGATGGAGCCACTGCAGGTCCTGGTTTCCCCTTGAAATCTCATGCTGCATCTAACTATTGCTTTTAGAGCACGGTTTAAATGTCAGATAGCATGAGGGCTGATGTAAAAAAAATAAATAAATAATTGAAATAATGCACATATTGCATGGGCTTCTCCAACTCTTCCGTCGTGACACTCTTCTGTCACCTGATATTTCGCTCTCGTCGAGTTTCTCTGGTTTCCTCCAAATGGCGCTCCAGGATTTTCAGATGCTTTCCGCAGCAGCTGTTTTTTAAAACTCACGGCAGGAGACTCGTCTGCTCTCGCTGTCACTTCAGACTCTCACAGCTTTCACACCTACAGGAATATATCAACCTCTGGAGAAGAGCTTTTAACGCAAATCAAGGTTTAACTGCTTCCTGTTTAAGGTTAGACACAGATAACATGTTAAATATCCCTGTGAAATCAGCATTTATGATGTTTATTTTGTTAATGCATGTTTTTTATTTAGTCTTTGACATGTACAGTTTTTATTCCATGTTTGAAGTAATCTCCACTGAAACATGAAGAGGGTGGGACATTGTTTGGCTCCTCCCCTTTATTACTTTTTTATCGCTATTGCTTTATAACTTGTAGGGTCATGAAATGCATACACATACATATGGATTAACTAAACTAATTAATTGATAAAACAAATAAAAGAAAAATAAATAAATAAATAAATACAATAAAAATTAGATAAAATAAAATTCAATAAGATAAAATGTGCATTAACTAAACTATTTAATTGATAAAAATGAATAAAAATTCTATAAAAATAAAACAAAATATGAATAAACTAAATTAATTATTGAAGACAAATATCAAAAATAAATAAATAATTTTTTAAAATAAAAGATCATTTAAAATAAACTTTAACAAAATAAAATAAAAAATTAAAATAAAACAATTTAATTAACTAAATAGTTTAATTGAGAAAAAACGAATTAAATAAAAAAAATAAAATACATTCAATAAAATAAAATAAAGTTAAATTAAATAGCATAAAATATACATTAACTAAAATAGTTAGTTGATAAAAATTAACAAAATAAAAGGAAAAGAAAATTAAAATAAATAAAAATTCAACAAAATTAAAAAATTAATAAAAAATAAAATAAAATAAAATATACATATTCAAATTAATTACTAATAAAATGAATAAAATTCAAACAAAAGAAAATAAAATTAAATCAAATTGAAAATCTATACATTAATGAAATTAATTAATTTCTTAAAATGAATAAAATAAAATATACAAATACTAGAAAATTTAAATAAATAAAAATTCAATAAAATAAAATAAAATAAAATAAAATAAAAACAAATAAAATAAAATAAAATAAAAAAATAAAATAAATAAAATTCATTAAAGTAAAGTAAAGTAAAGTAAAGTAAAGTAAAGTAAAGTAAAGTAAAGTAAAATAAAACAAAACAGGCCACTGCGTTTTCTTTTAGCTTATCCAACCATCCCTATTGACTAGAACTTTATGTACAAAAATGGAAAGTTCTCTCGATTTATGACAACGCAACTGGCAGACCTTTCATAAGCTAGCTTTCAAGCTGTAAAACATTCACTACATATTCACAGACATATTCACGACATTCACTTTTAATATTTCTTTGAAATCCTAAAAAATCTAAACGCAATGCAATTTCAATCATATCTCAAATTATGATCTAATGTCCTGTGAACTCATGTGAACTTGTGTCAGCTCCTTTGTTCTGGCATTTATCTTAGCATTTTATATGAATTATAAACAAACATGAAAAAAATTACATCACATTTTCTGCATGACTCAACGATAGAACTATTTAATAAGAAAATATCAACAGGAAAAATGCAAATTTAAGCAACAATTTAACTTTAAATAATATATAATGTAACTTCCATGGCAATACACACCAGTCTGCTATTATTTCACTTATAATGATCACGGTGACTCGGTGGTTAGCACTGTGGCCTCACAGCAAGAAGCTCGCTGGTTCAAGTCACGGCTGCCTCAGTTGGCATTTCTGTGTGGAGTTAGCATGTTCTCCCCATGTTGGCGTGGGTTTCCTCCGGTTGCTCTGTTTTCCCCCACAAGTCCAAACACATGCGCTATAGGGGAATTGATCAACTAAATTGGTCGTAGTGTATGAGTGTGTGTGTGTGAATGCAAGAATGTATGGCTGTTTCCCAGTACTGGCTTGCAGCCGGAAGGGCATCCACTGCATAAAACATATGCTGGAATAGTAGGCGGTTCATTCCGCTGTGGTGACCCCTGATAAATACGGGACTAAGCTGAATGAAAATGAATGAATGAAGATGGCAAGTCCGGGATAAGAGTAAAAGAATAAAGGACAGCAAATATAAATGGACATTAAAAGAAAATGGCACAAGTTTTAAAGTCACCTTCATATATCCCAAAAAAAAGAGAAAGAAAACTAATAAATCTGTTACCTTGAATAAAAATCAACCGCTGGGATATTAAAAATAAAATGGTTAAAGCTGAAGAAACACTCAAAACACGCTCCAAAAAATGAAATCAAAAAGTAATATAGCATCGGTTCATGAACGCTGGATGAATGCTGATCAACTAAACCTCGATGTGAACTTAAGCAGAGCTACACAAAACCCCCTGAATCCAAATAAACACTCCAGAAAAATAAAGCTAACTCCTAAACAAGCATTAATCATCGACAAATGACACTTTACATAAAAGCAATGGCATTCAGACGGCTTTAAGTGTCCTTTTCTATAGTCAGACTTTCTGTTTTCATGCTCATAATTGCTCAAAAGCCAATTATTTATTTTGCAACACATGATAATTGACTGCGCTCCGCCGAGAATGAGAATCACTCACATTAGCAGGTTTGCGTTGATGTAATTTAGGTCGGTTTGGATAATAAAGAAAATGACAAAGCATAAAAGCAAATGGCAGATCGCAGAGGAAAACAGATGCAGGAGAAAACAAGACAAATAATCAGAGCCGCGATCCGTCCCGTGACATTCAAACCGTCACAACAACATCAAATAATTCATCTCCACTCTCAAGAGCGGCCAATTAGCAGACGAGAGCCCTCGACATGTTAAAGATCTGATAGCTCGCTCTGCCAGAGATTAAAAAAGAGAAAGTGCTGGGTTTAGATCTGGTTGAGGCTGATAAGTGAACATGATGACCCTCTTTCAGGAATGGGCTGAAGAAGATGCCCAGGAGGAGCTGCTGCTGGCCGGAGGGTTTCACATCCGTCATGTGCTGCTTTTCTTCTCAGTGTATTAGACAGATGTGAGATCTACAAAATCAGGCCCACAACACACACACACACACACATTGACGCACACATTGACGCACACACACACACACACACACACACACACACACACACACACACACACACACACACACACACACATAGACAAACACATTTGGTTGTCACAATTTTAGGAATAAAAGGTGCACACACACACACACACACACACACACACACACACACACACACACGCACACACACTTGATCACCACAATTTTAGGAATACAAGGTACACACACACACACACACACACACAAACAAACACACAAACACACATTTGGTCCCCACAATGTAAGAAAAACAAGGTACACACACACAAACACACATTTGGTCCCCACAAAGTAAGAAAAACAAGGTACACACACACACAAACACACATTTGGTCCCCACCATGTAGGGAAAACAAAAGATACACACGCACGTGCATGCAGACACACACACACACACAAACACACACATTTGGTCCTCCGAATGTTACGAATACAAGATACACACACACACATTTGGTCCTCACAATGTAAGGAATACGCACAAACACAGACGCACACACATACACACATTGATTCCCCACTATGTAAGGAAAACTAGGTATACACGCACACATGCTCGCGCGCACACACACACACACAAAAACACACACGCACACGCACATGCACACACATACACCCAAAAACAATTGGTTCCCACAATGGAAGGAAAACCAGGTATACACACACATGCACGCACGCACAAACACAGATATATACACACACATTTGGTCACCACAATGTTAGGAATACAAAGTACACACACATATTTGATCCCCTGAATGAAAGGAATATAAGGTACACACACACACATTCACATGCACATACTTAAACACACGCACACATACACACACACACACACACGCACACACACACACACACACACACACTTGGTCCCCGCAATGTAAAGATAACAAGGTACACGCACACACATATACACACATTTGGTCCCCACAATGTAAGGAAAACAAGGTATGCACACACGCACATATACATGCACGCACGCTCAAACACACACACACACATATATTTACACACATATTTGGTCACCACAATGTTATGAATAAAAAGTACAAACACACACACACATTTGGTCCACACGCACTTACGCACACTCAAACACAAACACACACACGTGGTCCCCATATTGTTTGGAATAAAAGGTACACACACACATTTGGTCACCACAATTTTAGGAATACAAGGTACACACACACGCATGCGCACATACACGCACGCACACACACACGCTCGCACACATGCACACACACACACACACATTACACAAACACTTGGTCCCCAAAATGTAAAGGATTCAAGGTACACGCAAACACACAATTGGTCCCCACAATGTAATGGATTCAAGGTACACATGCACACAGACACACACACACACACACACACACACACACACACACTTGGTCACTTGGCTTATCCTAATTGTGGAGTTTTGGTGACTGTCGCTTTAAATTCAAATGAGATTGTGCTCTTATTAAAAGAGGGCGGAGCTACAAACGCCTGTGTGTCAGCATAGTGGCAGATTCAAAAACAAGACAAACATTCTATGCTAATGAGGGAGAGATGGTCACCAGTGGGTGGGGCTTTCCCCTGATTATAAAAAACACAATTAATGAATGTTTACTATTAGAGGCTGGATATATTCACACACTGCAGACACACAGCTGTGTTTAAACCCCTTATAAAAGGGATTTTTGCATAACAGCTCCCCTTTAAAGCTTATTTTTAAAGATGTCACCTTTAATAAGCTCTGGCAGTCACTGTGTTATGTTAAGGGTCTGTGCAGCACTGGTCTGCAGAGGGAGGAATTGATAAATAAATAAAGGAACGAGTGCATTAATAATGAAAGAATAACAGGAGAGCCTCCAGCATCA
Source organism: Danio aesculapii (assembly GCF_903798145.1). Classification (NCBI taxonomy): domain Eukaryota; kingdom Metazoa; phylum Chordata; class Actinopteri; order Cypriniformes; family Danionidae; genus Danio; species Danio aesculapii. The sequence continues at coordinate 21,792,252 of NC_079452.1, forward strand.
AACACTCACATCCACCTTTGAAAACCACACCCCATTATCTGATATTAACAGACTGAGCAGCTTGTTTATGTGCAGATGTGGGCGGAGTGTAGATGAGCAGGAGTCGACTGCTTATTAAAGTCATTACTAAAGGAACGATAAAAGAAATAACAGTAATAATTGCTTGAGTGTGCAGTGAGATGAGTACTGAAGAAATGATTTGTGGAAGTAGGAGAAAATCATATTGTACTTCCAGAAATGTCAAGACCTTATTTAATAATTTAATTTAATTTAATTTAATTTAATTTAATTTAATTTAATTTAATTTAATTTAATTTAATTTAATTTAATTTAATTTAATTTAATTTAATTTAATTTAATTTAACCTATATTAATTTAATTTAATTTAATTTAATTTAATATTTTTTTATTTGTTTATTTATTACTACTTTTTGTTTATTTGTTTGTTTGTGTTTTTGTTTGTTTGTTTATTTGTCAAGAAGACACAATAATTTGTGGAAGTATATACTTAAATAATTTTGTACTTCCACAAAATTTAAGATCAACATTTATTTTATCTTATCTTATCATAGTTTAGTTTGTTCGTTAAATGATTAATATACATTCATTCATTTTCTTTTTTTGGCTTAGTCCCTTTATTAATTTGGGGTCTCCACAGCGGAATGAACCACCAACTTATCCAGCATATGTTTTACGCAGCGGATGCCCTTCATCCGCAACCCATAATATATATTGTTCCTTCATATATTTATTTATCCATTCATTTTATTTCATTTTATTTAGTTTTTTGTTTGTTTGTTCGCTCATTTGTTCGTTCGTTCATTCATTCATTTGTTCATTAAATTATTAATATATTTATATAGTTCGTTTGCTTATTTATATATTTATTTATCCAATAATTTATTTTATTTTATTATTTTATTTTCATTTGTTCGTTAAATAATTTTATATATATATATATGTATCGTTCATTTTTCTTAGTTTAGTTTAATCCGTTTGTTAAACGATTAATATATATCGTTTGTTCATTTATTTATTTATCCATTAATTTATTTAATTTTATTCATTTTTTTATGTTTGTTCATTCATTCGCTCATTTAACTGATTAATTTCTTTTGTTTGTTTATTTATTTATTTATCCATTATTTTATTTTATTTTTTTGTTCGTTTATTTACTTGTTCATTCCTTCCTTCCTTTATTCCTTCCTTTGTTAAATGATTAATATATATATATATATTTTCGTTCAGTTGTTTATTTATTTATTGAATGATTTATTTATTTATTTATTTATTTATTTATTTATTTATTTATTTATTTTTTATTTATTTATTTATTTCATTTTATTTAACTTTATTTTGTTTAGGTTTTTGTTTATTTGTTCGTTCATTTGTTTATACGTTCATTCGTTAATTAATTGATTCATTTATATTGTTTGTTTGTTTGTTTAATAATTTATTCATCCTATAATTTATTTTATTTTATACATTTTTTATTTTTTATTTTATTTTCGTTCATTAGTTCCTTAAATAATTAATATATATCATTCATTCATTTATTTATTTATCCATTAATTTATTTAATTTTATTCATTTTTTATTTTTGTTTGTTCATTCGCTCGTTTAACTGATTAATTTCTTTTGTTTGTTTATTTATTTATCCATTATTTTATCTTTTTGTTTGTTTATTCACTTGTTCATTCCTTCCTTCCTTTATTCCTTTATTCCTTCCTTCGTTAAATGATTAATATATATTTTTCGTTCATTTGTTTATTTATTTATTTATTTTATTTTTATTTTTTATTTATCCATAAATGTATTTAATTTTTATTAAAATTGTATTATTTATTTTTCCTTATTTTTCAGAAATAAATGGAATATTTCGTGTGGCCCTAGCTATAATACACAAAACCACAGCTGTCAATTTAGCATGCTTGTTTAGCATGATTACTTATTTTTTTAAAAGTCATGCAATTACAAAACATCTTTATAATAAATATTCCCATCATCTGAGCAATTGAAGCTTGAAGCCCCAGCTGCTGCTACCTGAAAAACACCTTGATAAACCACACGAGTAATGAGCTGATGAGCTGCACACAGCCGTGACTAATCATAAGATCATAGATTATATCAAATAGAAGAATTATGTTAGTTTAGGTGCTCTAATTAAACATGGTCACTTATAGGTAAGAGACTGGACTTTATAATTAATGTATATTCAGATTTGACACTATTGCTTTACATGATTTAACCAGTGTAGCACTTTCACCATCTCACACAACACAATAGGAGTTATTATCAAAGTAGTGTTGATATAGTAATTCAATAAATTCATTAAGTAAGAATAAAATACATTTAATTGAAGTTAATGAATGAATAAATGAATGAATGAAGGAACTAATGGAAATAAATAAATTGTAAGTGAATGAATGACTGAATGATGACAATGAATGAATGAGTGAATGAATCAGTTAGTGAGTGAGTGAGTGAGTGAGTGAGTGAGTGAGTGAGTGAGGAAAAGAACGGATGAATGAATGACTGACTGGCTGAATGAATGAACAGGTGAGTGAGTGAATGAATAAATTATATATAAATTATAAAGAAAGAAATAAATGAATAAATAAATAACTAAATATTGAGTGAATGAACGACTGAATGATTGAATCAGCAAGTGAGTGAATGAATAAAAAATAAAAGAATGAATCAATAAATAGTGAGTAAATAAATGACAGAACGAATAACCAGATGAATGAGTGAATGAGTTGGGTGATGGAGTGAGTGAGTGAATGAATAAAAAATTAAATAGTGAGTGAATTAATGAATGAATGAATCAGTGAGCCAACAACTGAATAAAAAATTAAAGAATGAATAAATAACTATTTATGAGCGAATGAATGAATGAATGAATGAATCAGTGAGTGAGTGAGTGAGTGAGTGAGTGAGTGAATGAGTTGGGTGATGGAGTGAGTGAGTGAATGAATAAAAAATTAAATAGTGAGTGAATGAATGACTGAATGAATGAATCAGTGAGCCAACAACTGAATAAAAAAATGAAAGAATGAGTGAGTGAGTGAATGAATTCTTATTGAATAATGCACATTTTCAAAATGTCTGTGCATCTTGGTGTTTCCATCAAGCATCCTCTTTTTATCCGATAGTCCAACATGTGCATAAAAACAAGAGGACTGAAACGGAGCTGCTGATTTCCTCCAATAAGACCTCCATATATATATGAATCCTGATTAAAACATTCATAGAGGACAGCATTCCAAGAGGAAAATTAAGGTCAAACCAAACAAGCATTGCTCCATCACACAAAACTCTGTATAATTCACACACTCATGCATTACACAGAGGACACGTGTGCATTAAAGCCTGTGTGTGTGTGTGTGTGTGTGTGTGTGTGTGTCCGCACGAGCTGTAAATTGGAGTGATTCTATAAACAGCAGTGTGGGAGGCGATCCGATCTCAAGGGAAAAATGCTACACTGCACAAATAAAACAACACAACATCACGACACAGACACACACACACACACACACACACACACACACACAACACTCCTAAATGATTAATGACACGCACATCCTCCAATATAAAGCTCAAATCCAGCAAATACACAAGAGTACTGTGCGACACAAATTGAAAATTGCTCTTAATTGTAAGCAGCAGTGACTGAATCACAGTGTGTAGTTTGTTATTGCATGAAAAAAATATGAAATATGAGGCAATTAGAAATGGCAGGTCAGTTTGGATATTTCAGTTACATGCCGGAGAAGATATTTACTTTCTTAAGATGTGTTTCTGGCATTATTGGGAAAGATTCATCAGTGAAATACAAAGAAAATGAATATTTCTGGCTGCGAAACACTTCTTCTTTTTCGACTGACATCAGGAGAACTTTGTAATTCTTTAACCTCTCGCTTACCATCTGTCTATCAGTTCCCCATTGGAATAAATGACTGAATGAATAAATAAATA
>NC_079452.1:21803729-21808729 GCF_903798145.1 Danio aesculapii
ATTAAAACTATGTGCATATTTTTACAAATCGAGTTAAGTCAACTTAAAAGTTACAAGCTATAATGGGTCTACTCTCTTTTTTAAAGTAAGTCAACTTGTCATTTTTAAACCAATGGGTTTAAAGTAACTTTAAAGTCTGGCTTACTGAAATTTGGGATAAATTAAACACACCATTGCAATATCATGGTTATACACTTTTATAAACACAAAGTCTTAAAAACTTTTCAGTTCCATCAATAATATTATTAATACAAAAAATAATAATAATAATAATAATAAAAATAAATAAATAATAATAATAATAAAAAAAAAATAAAAATAAAAAAATAATAATATAATAATAATAATAATGCATGGTGGCGCAGTGGGTATCACGTTCGCCTCACAGCAAGAAGGTCGCTAGTTCGCGCCTCGGCTGGGTCAGTTGCCGTTTTTGTGTGGAGTCTCCCAGTGTTGGCGTGGGTTTCCTCCGGGTGCTCCGGTTTCCCCCACAATTTTTTTTTATGTAATGCAAATTTTAACTTGACGTTTTAAGTCAAAAGTTTAACTCAATTGATGTAAGTCGACCTGACTAGTAAAGTTAATTTAATTCAACTAAAAAATTTAAACCAGTAGCATATATTTTTTTCTTACAGTGTAGCATATTAAAGTGAACAGCTTACTAGTATAATAGTTAAAGACAGTTGATGATTTCTTCGGGGTTTTATTTCATAACATTTGTTGCAAATCACTGCATGCATAAATAAATAAATAAATAAATAAATAAATAAATGCATAAATAAATAAATAAATAAATAAATAAATAAATAAATAAATATGTTTTTATTTCATATAATTATGACAATAATAAAATAAATAAAAATAAAACATGGTAAATAAATAAGTAAATATATTTATTTGCTTATTTTTAAACATAATAACAACAACAACAACAACAACAACAACAACAACAATAATAATAATAATAATAATAATAATAATAATAATAATAATAATAAATAAATAAATAAATAAATAAATAAATAAATATTACTTCCAACACAACACAAAAAAGAAAAGAAAAATATATAAGACTTGCTAAAGATTTGGTATTGCAATAGTTTAACTAACAGTGTTCATCTATACAATGTCTGTCAGGGAATATTTTTAATAGTCATGTATAATTATATCTGCACTTCAAGTTCTATTAAAATACACATTCATATATAATATTTTTGATCAACTAGTGTTCCTGTGAGCTATTTGAATAACTTACTAGTACAGAAATACATTTCTTTGTTCTCAATTGTGAATTTGCTGAATGACTATAAAGATAAAGGAGCATATAGTTTGGCGATGAGTTCTGTTAATGAGTTTCTAACAAGACGAGATTATACGCTGGTTCTCAGGTACGTCTTCTCCAAACCTCTAATCATATCACAGGCGTCTGAAGAAATCTCCCGAACCCCTGCTGCGGGCGCCAGATATGTCATTGTCCGAACAGTATAATGTTCATCATTCCCTCGCAATATTCTGCCTCATGCAAATTAACTCTGAAGCAATTGGAGAGAATATGTAATGACGAGGCTTTCGGAGCGAACAATCCTGTCATTTGTTCACCTGCCGTCCTGAATCCCAGTGCGCCTCAATGACAGACGGACGGACCCGGCGACAAGGCCCGAGCCGCGAGACCAAATTGGACAGATGGGAGTTGATTCATGGGCAATTATTCTGAATGTGCTGGCAAGGGCATCGGAATTGAGGAAACACAGGCAATGGGCTAACATGGGCAAGCGTCCCGTCAAGAGGCAGATCCCATAGAATACCTAATGGAAATAGTGGCTTATGTACGTTATTTACTGTAGCTGTCAAATAAAAGGGTTGCTGAAGAACTACTGAGAGACTTCAGCTGCTGTCTGGGCTTTCACTGCCTTTCTACACCTCCCTTTCTTCATGTGTTCAATACTTTTTCCATGCATCAATTCGTTTTATTACACATAACTTCAATTATAAAGCTAATTAATTTTGTTTTCTTTGCATATGTGGATTTCTTTGGTTGTTACCAACATTCGGTGAAAATTTCAAGTCAACGGCAACTTTAGAAATACGTTTTCTGACAAAAACGGTGACACGTTTAATACTCAATTGCCTTACTATACATTCCCTGGCCACTTTATTAGGTACAACTGCCTAACTGCTCGTTAACGCAAATTTCTAATCAGCCAATCACACATGGCAGCAACATTTAGGCATGCAGACATGGTCAAGACGATCTGCTGCAGTTGAAAGCGAGAATCATTGAACGTGGCATGGTTGTTGGTGCCAGACGGGCTGCTCTGACTATTTCAGAAACTGCTGATCTACTGGGATTTTCACGCACAACCATCTCTAGGGTTTACAGAGAATGGTCCGACAAAGAGGAAATCTCCAGTGAGCGGCAGTTCTGTGGGCGCAAATGCCTTGTTGATGCCAGAGGTCAGAGGAGAATGGCCAGACTGGTTCCAGCTGATAGAAAGGCAACAGTAACTCAAATAAGCACTCGTTACAACCGAGGTCTGCAGAAGAGCATCTCTGAACACACAACACGTCCAACCTTAAGGCGGATGGGCTACAGCAGCAGAAGACCACACCGGGTGCCACTCCTGTCAGCTAAGAACAGGAAACTGAGGCTACAATTCACACAGGCTCACCAAAACTGGACAATAGAAGATTGGAGAAACGTTGCCTGGTCTGATGAGTCTCCATTTCTGCTGCCACATTCGGATGCTCGGCTCACAATTTTCATCATAATAATTCTTAAACTGTATATCGCATGATAGATGTGAGGTTTTAGTTCGTCAGTATCTATGTTTACATCTATAAACGCGAATTAGATTTGTGTGCAAAACTGTAATATCGCACAAGACATTTGTGAATAAAGCAGAATTTCCATCCAACGAGAAACCAAAGAGAAATTAAATCACTTCCTGATAAACTGGAGCAAATATCAGCCAGAGAAATGTAGTTTTGTGCGGTCGGAAAAGCCACTTATAATAACTTGAGCATGTCAACTTCAGTCAGTGTTAGCTATGAATTCTATATATACTGTATGTAAATGTCTAAACATTCATCTAATAACTACTTATTAACCTTTCTGCAAAAGAAACACTTTAGCCTACAGTTAAAAATGACTGCTTATTCTGGAAATAGTAAAGTCTAAAGAACACACTCAAGTGTGGACTGAATGCTGTTTCCAAACACTTAACTACATGTTATGAATAATAAAGTAAAAATGTATTATAGCTTAAATTGAACTAGTTGGACTTTAGAGTGCCTTTGTAATGCTCATTTAAGTGCATGCTCATAAGTAATTCATATATACATAAAAGTGCATATTTAATGCAATTAAGCACACTTCTCCTCCATTATATTGCCAGCAGACTACATGCGCACACTGGAAACCCTGAACAGATGTGATTCACTTCTTTGAACACAGAGATATGCTGATCCTCCTGGAGAAGCAAAGCAAAGTTCATGTTTTGTTCATCCTTTTAGCTTAGTCTCTTTATTTATCAGGGGTCGCCACAGCGGAATGAACCGCCAACTATTCCAGCATATTATTTACACAGCAAATGCCATTTCAGCTGCAACCCAGTACTGTGAAACACCCATGTACATACATTCACACTCACACACTACGGTCAGCTTAGTTAATCAATTCCCCTATAGTGCATGTGTTTAGACTGTGGGGGAAACCGGAGCGCCCGGAGAACATGCAAACTCAAAAATGCCAACTGACCCAGCTGGGACTCGAACCCTCCAGAAAAGAGGCTGTAAACTCTGTAGCTCCCTGTGTGTGCTGTTTTTGGAGCATCAGCATCTGTGTCTGCTGTATCTCTGACACCTGCTCTTTTAGTGGCAGCTCCACACCTGCACATGCTCAGTCAACATCTGGCTCAGGTGTGCTCTACCGACGGCACTTGACACCTGTCACACACACATTCCCAATGCACACCGCACTGACAACATATTAGACACCATCCACAAATGAGATGCTGGATTTCACCATGCAGGTTTAACCCTTGTATTGCCTTTTATAATAATACTGTGCCTACAGTGTGTGTGTGTGTGTGCGTGCATGTGTGTGTGTGCATGTGTGACCTGCCCTATACAGTTGCAGAGTGGTTTTACTGTTGACTAAATGATGAAAAAGCTGTAAAGGCTCCACCCTCTTCTGGAAAAGGGGCATGTGCAACAGCTCATTTGCATTTAAAGAGACATACCCACGAATAACATGTTTTTGCCTCCACACACACACACACACACACACACACACACACACACACACACACACACACACACACACACACACACACACACACACACACACACACACACACACACAAAGAGTAAATGAGGGACCAAAAAAGCCCAATGACACCTCTTTAAGGACAATTTTAGGTTATATGAACTGTTTTATTGTTGGTGTTACATCTCTCTTTGACTAAGTTGTCCTGTAGGTGAAGGTTGCCAGATCCTCTTCCTGCCAGATTCACACACTGATAATGTTTGGCACAAACCTAATCAATCAAACTGGATTTGATCAACCAGATGTTCTTTAGTAGCGTGAGGAGCTGATTCAGGTGTTTTTTAATGAGCAAACAGAGAAACGTCTGGGTTTTGAGCATGTTGTGAGTGAAATGAGCTGGCAGGAATAATTTATGTAGATGACAGACATTGATGGATGGGTATTGAGAAATATACAACAAATAAATGGGATTAGGGAACAAGATACTAAAGAAAAACATGTATAATACAACAGATGAATGAATGAATGAATAAATTAATTACAATAATAACATTTTTGTGAATAAATAATTAATAAATATGTTTAAATAAAAATAAAATAAATAAATAATGATACATGTTAAATAAAAACATTATTAATTATATTATTATTATTATTATTATTATTATTATTATTAATAATAATAATAATAATAATAATAATAATAACAATAATAAATAATTAAATAAATATG
>NC_079452.1:21813729-21826229 GCF_903798145.1 Danio aesculapii
AACAACCATTCAAATCAACCAACCAACCAACCGACAAATCCAATCATCCAACCAATGAATCAAGCAACCAACCAATCAAATCAACTAGTCAACCAATCGAGCAAGCAAGCAACCAACCAACCAACCAACCAATCATAACATTCATTCAACCAACCAACCAACCAACCTACCTACTAAATCAAAACTCAACATGGGACACAATCTGGATCCTCTCTATTCAAAGACAAACTAAACCATTCTTGATCTGATCTGATCTCCCAGACATGGTTTAGACCAGGTTGAACAGTTTTTCAGGTTAAAACCAGCTATAATCACCGTAAACATGAAAAAAATAATGATTAAGCCTAGTTTGACCTCAAACTGGTTGTCAAAAATCTAAATATAGCTGAGATCAAAAGGCTCGTGCTCCATTTCTCCACGCTGCTGCATTTGACTGACATTTACATACAGACTCTATGAAGTGCTTGAAGTTTAACAACAGCAGCCGCATTTAATCACTCGCTGCCTGTTAGGATGCTTTGAGAAATGGAAACGCGTGCAGTGTACAGATACAGCAGTAAAATGTAAGTTATGCCCTGGTAAAGAACCTCTCAGCCGCACTGAGAAACATAATCAAGCTGTCAGAGCGTTCGACATGAAACTATATGCTCATGACCTTCTCTCAAGCATTTAGTTATGAAACGTTTAACACTCCTAGGGTTTGAACAACTCACATTTTACATTCTTTTTTGTTCTGCAGCAGCTCTCTCTGTCTCTCTCTGTCTGAGCCAATTTATCAAATGTGTTTTGTCATAAAAGAGGTTTACTACTGTTTACTGCTACTAAATCACTCAAGCAATGCTCCAAATATTTTTATGTGAGATATAAATTCAAAACTGCAAGATATAACGTAAGAAATGTGACATATAAACTCAAAATGAGGAGATTTGAGGTCATAAATGCTTGATAAATTCATAATAATGTGCTGTAATAGAACCGTATAATATAAAATGATAATTAGGAGATAGAAAACTGAGACTATGAGATTTAATCTACAAAATAAGCTAGTGGTATGACATGATGGGAGAATAATGAGTAAAACACTACGGACTAACGGTAAGAGGGGGATAAATATCTTTGAACATCAACATAGGGTGTTCATTATATTCTGTGTAATGCAAGATACAGTAGAAAATTTATCACAACCAACCCATCCATATACCAATCAACCAACCAACTAACCAAGAAGTCAAATCAAACAACCAACCAACATTCCAATCATCCAACCAATCAATCAACCAATCAATCAACCAACAAGTCAAATCAATCAATCAACCAACCAACCAATAAAACATACCAATCAACCAGCAAACCAACTAACCAAATCAAACAACCAACCAACATTCTCTCTCTCTCAACTCTCCAATCAATCAACCAACCAACCAATAAAACCAACCAATCAACAAACCAGCAAACCAGCTAACGAAATCAAACAACCAACCAACATTCCTATCATCCAACCAAACAATCAATCAACCAATCAATGAAATCAATCAACCAACCAACCAATAAAACCAACCAATTAACCAACCAACCAACCAACCAACCAATCAACAAACCAGCAAACCAACTAACCAAATCAAACAACCAACCAACATTTCAATCAATCAATCAATCAATCAATCAATCAATCAATCAATCAATCATTCAATCCATCATCCAACCAACCAACAATTTGATTTAAACTACAAAATAAGCTAGTAGTATGACATATAAACTGAGAATTGTAAGATTTATGAGATAAAATATGTACAAAAGATAGAGATTTTTACAAGATAAAAGAAATCTAAACTATGACAAACTGGTCAACACAAACTCAGAATTAGGAAATGCATATTATTGGGAAATATTTACTTAAAACTGGGTGATATAATTATATAATTATTAAAAATTGTGGCAAAACAAGAAATATACAGAATAAAAATGACTATATAAAAAATAAAATAAAATGACTTAAATTATTAGTATATAAAATATACTAATAAAATCTAATTATTAATAATTTAATTACTTGACAATGGTTGTGTTAGAATCTGTTACAATCCTACTGTACCTTTTTCCTGCCTTTTGAAATTGTGAAATATTAAATCCGATTTGCAAGATATAAATTCAAATAACTCAATATATAAAATTGAGTTATATTAATATAGATTTGTAATATATAAATGAAGTTTAGAACTCATATTAGAGAGAAATCAGGCATAAACTCACATTTTTTTAGAATAAAAGTCTAAATTGTGAAATACAAACTTGCGTTTAAAAAAAGGAAAGATTACATTTATGTTTTATTACATGGTGACATGGTGAATTACTGTATTATGGGTTGTGGGAGAAGGACGAAAATTTGTAATATTATGCAGGTGGAAATATGAAGTACTCATATAATTATTGATATTGCCTTCAAAAGAAAGTGTGCCATCCAAGATGACACCCAAGCTCTTGGCCTTCAAAGAGGGACAAGTTTTAATATTATCAATATCTATGTTAAAATTTTTGAATTAAAAAAATAAATAAATAAATTATATATATATATATATATATATATATATATATATATAAATAAATAAATAAATAAATATAAGCACAGTATTAATGCTTACACAGTAAAAAATACAATTAAAATAATAAATAAATAGATCTGTATAATAAAAAAATAAAAATAAATGAATAAATAAATCAATATAAAAAACAAATTAACAAACAAATAAATAAATAAATAAATAAATAAATAAATATTTATGCAATTAGTTTACACTTCTGTCTTATAATCCTTTTTTCTTTTCTCTGTTTTTCTTTCTGGAGCATTTGCTGACTACACCCATGTTTGCGCATTTAATTGCACATAAAATATTAGAGCTCAAGGCTGAAGAATAAAACGGCATGCTATTTTTTTTTGATGTTCAGCTTTAAAATGACTACAGTGGTCATTACCACAGCACTGAACCTGTGAGTCTACAGGCCATAAAATAAAATAAATCAAATGTTTCTGCTTTTATATTTGCACATCTGTGATCCTTCTTCAAATACATCCTATAATAGCTCTGCTGCTCCACTCAACTAAAAACTGCCACAATTTGAGGCTTTTATAAATGCATTTGTAAAGGAAGTGAATCTTTGTGATTTGTGGATTCGCTGTGCTGAATGTTTCTGAGCACAGACACAGCATGTGCTTATCAGCAGCAGAAAGACAGATTTCGCCCACACGTTTGACTTGCTTTAGTGGCTTTGACGCAGCTCCTATTGGTTGCTGTTCAATCGTAGGCCCACTTTTGTTCTTCTGAATCATTCACATAATGAACGCCAGTGATTTTTGCCATATGTTGCTTTTGTCTGTGATGTTCCTCACATCTGGTCCAGTTTAAATGACAGAAACAACAACAAATTCCAGAACATGGGGGAAAATACATTGAGTGGACTTCCAGAACTGAATATATAGCATCTACACATAAGTATATGCATATATTGAAGCTATAAAAATAAACTGTACCTATGCACTACTTTTTTTAATGATTTTTTATTATCAATGGAAATGCGTTGTAATGTCACAAATACCGTAAACAAGACTCAGCAACAGTCTGTGCTGCTTAAACAATCTATATAATAAGTCCTTGACAATCCTCCGGCTGTGTGTGTGCAATCAGTCACGAACAGGAACAGCTGTGTGTGTGTGTGTGTGGTGCATGACTGAACATTGTAGTTCATGAAATAGTGGATTTATAGTCCGTTAGCGATCAGTCGTATACCAGCGATCTGCACAGGCTGGATCGCTGGTGACCGTGACGATATATATATATATATATATAGTTCCTTTATTTTAGTTTTGTTTATTTATATATTACTTGTATTATTGTTTAGTTAATATATAATATATGTATTGTTTAAACTTTATATTTATTGATGTTTTATCTTAAAAAATTACACATGTATGTATTAGTTGTATTATTGCTTTGGTAACATATAATATATTTATTGTTCTTTTATTATATATATATATATATATGCTTTTTAACATATATATTAGTTTTAGTGATTAGTTTATATATATTATATTTATAGTTTTGCTTATATAATATTGTTTTTATATATTACTTTAATAATTGCTTTGTTAATATATAATATATTTATTGTTCTATTTATATAATATATTTGTTGTTGTTGTTTTATTACCGTTTCATATATTTATATATTGTTTGTATTATTGTTTTGTTAATATATAATGTATTTATTGTTTTAATCATATATGTATTGTTTTAATGATTGTTTTTGTTTATATATAATATATTTATTGTTATGTTTATGTACTTATTGCTGTTTTATTATTTTTTTATTTATACTGCCAAGCATAAATAAGTGCACGCTCATTTACACCTTACAACAAAATTCAAGTAAATTTTATTGAATTGTACATATTACTTCCTAGAATTTTAGAAAAAAAAAAAATCACTCAATTTTGACATATTTTTTCTAAAAACTTGCTTACTTGTCTATAAAATGCTTCTTGATTTAAGTATTTTTAGATATCTGGACCAGAAACAATAATTAAAACTTTTAGTAAGAAAAGCCTTGAAACCACTGCTGGGCGATATTGAAAGTTCATTACTATGAGTAAAATAAATAATGTTTGCTGTGAGGTATCATTTCAGAACAAAAGTGTCATGAATGAATTGACTTTGGAGGTCTTCTTGCATTTTTTGACTCTCATGTGGATCATGTACAGTCTGACAAGCTACAATTGTAAAGGACTATAATAAAAAATTACACTGTGCGAGCCTGGCTTTAGTTAAGAGAAGATGAAGAAAAATGAATGCATTAACTAGAAAGTTGGCAGTGAAAAATGAGGTGTGGAGAAAAGATGGATGTTGAACACAGAGGCTTTATAAGTGACCGAAGACCCGCTTTCTAACTCCATAATAATGCTGAACCGGGAGTTAAAGAAGATATTAGACTTTTGAAGCCCCTGCGCTGCCCAGATTCATAGCAAAATGTACATTATACTCGGTGTAAAACCTTGCAGAGCTTTCTCTTTCAGCTCATTTCATGTCTGATGAAGAGCAATAAGGAGCTGTCTCAGAGCGGAGGGTGAATAAAGTGACATTATTTTTTTATTTTTTGGCCAGCTCAGCATCTGATATATAGGCTTTGTTGGAATAAGCTCAGTATAATGCTGCTTTCCTTTTCAGTCACAGCCACCATAAAATAATAGAATATTTTTTTTTATTAAAATAATAGATGGATGAATAAATGGATGGATGGATAGATGGGCATTTGGATGGATTGATGGATGGATGGATGGATGGATGGATAGATGGACATATGAATGGATGGATTGATGGATGGACAAAAAGACAGAATGACGGATGGATGGATGGATGGATGGATAGATGGACATATGAATGGATGGATTGATGGATGGACAAAAAGACAGAATGACGGATGGATGGATGGATGGATGGATGGATGGATGGATGGGCATATATATGGATAAAAGGATGGATGGATGGATGGATGGTTGGTTGGTTGGGTATATGGATGGATGGATGGATGGATGGATGGATGGATGAATGGATGAATGTATGAACTGGTGGATGGACGGATGGGCATATAGATGGATAGAAGGATGGATGGATGGATGGATGAATAAAAGCATAGATGGATGGATGGATGGTTGGTTGGTTGGTTGGTTAGGTATATAAATGGATGAATGGATGGAATGATGGATGGATGGGTGGATGGATTGGTGGATGGATGAACGGATGGACTGCAGGATGGATGGATAGGCAAGTAGATTGATAAAAGAATGGACGGATGGATGGATGGTTGGTTGGTTGGATGGGTATATAAACGGATGGATGGATGGATGGTTTGTTGAATGGATCGAAGTATATATGCATAGATGTATTGATGGATGGATGGATGGATGGATGGATGGATGGATGGATGGATGGATGGATGGATGGTTGGTTGAATGGATGGGCAGGTAGATGGATAAAAGGATGGATGGATGAATGGATGTGTGGATGAATGGATGGATGGTTGGTTGGTTGGATGGGCATATAGATGGATGGAAGGATGGTTGGATGGATGGATGGATGGATATATATATATATATATATATATATATATATATATATATATATATATGAATGGGTGGATATTTGGTTGGTTGGTTGGTTGGATGGATGAGCATATATATAGATGGATAAAAGGATAAATGGATGGATGGATGGAAAAATAAATGAATGGATGGATGGATGGATGGATGGATAGTTGTTGGTTGGATGGATGGGCATGTAGATGGATAAAAGGATAGATGGATGGATGATGGATGGACGGATGGATGGATGGATGGATGGATGGATGGATGGATGGATGGATGCATGGATGGTTGGTTGGATTGGCAAATAGATGGATGGAAATTTGGTTGGATGGATGGATGGATGGATATATTTATGAATGGGTGGATATTTGGTTGGTTGGTTGGTTGGATGGATGGGCTTTTAGATGGATAAAAGGATAGACAGATGGATGGATGGATGGATGGATGGATAGATGGAAAAATAAATGGATGGATGGATGGATAGTTGTTGGTTGGATGAATGGGCATATAGATGGATGAATGGATGGATGGATGGAAAAATGAATGGATAAATGATTAAATATATAAATATGAATCATTTTTTCATTGTAGACTTTATTATTATTATTATTTAAGTCTCTCTCTTTCTCTAATCTACACTCATTTAACATAGCTGTCTTGATTAACATGTTATTCAGGACCAGACCTAAAATCAAACCTCATACACTGAAAAATGAAATGAAAAAGCATTTTTTGTAAGCTAAGTGCTATTGCAAACTATATATATGGACTGAATTTAATCAAACAAATGAAGTTGAACATTACTGAAATGAATTTGTTTGTTTAAAGTCAGCCAGTATTAATTGTTTGCAACCAATTATATTAATAAAATGTAGTAAATCCATATATTGCTTTTTCAGTGTAAAAATCTAAAACTATGCCGAGTCATTCAGTTCAGTCTCTGAACACCATATCAGTGAATCAGTCAGTACACACAGGAGTCCAGACTTAAACCACAATGGCTCACAGATAAAAAGTTCAACATTTTACCACCTCGCTTTGTTCAGCGAAACACAAAACTGACTCTGTGAACCCTCGCCTGCACGTCTCATCCGTAACATCCTCTGATTATTCATCACAAAGCTTTGATGCTCGTCCTCAGAGTCTGACGCCGGAGCGAAGGGACCAAGAGAATTCGCTTTTTCCAGAAAACGATAGCGTTCCTCGTACTCAGGACGGAAACGATTTAGAAACAGCTCTTTGACAAACCAAGCAGAGAAAAGGAGGTCAGATAAAGGAAGAGATATGGAGAAAAAGACATACGCCGAATAAAAGCATCTATCAAAATGCATACAGGAGCCTTCAGGGAACGTCAAAGCATGAAAGCGCAGTGCCAATATCTTCTGCCAGTGTCCTCGAATACTTCTAAAGTCAGAATTATTAGCCCTCCCGAATTATTTCCCCTAATTTCTGATTAACGGAGAGAAGATTTATTCAACACATATGTAAACATAATAGTTTTAATAACTCATTTCTAATAACCAGTGCTCAATTTGTGTGTGTGTGTGTGGGGGGGGGGGGGGGGGGGTGTCGTGTGCAATGAAGTATTTCTTTTTCAATGCACAAAACCTGTCACTGCAGTGCGAATACCTAATTAAATAATAGTAAAACTAATACCTAAATGTGTACCTCATATCAAATGATTATCAATTATTTTTATTTTTTATTTAAATGACTAGGAGAGGATTAATTGACATCTAAACAACAAATAAATAAATAAAAACTTTCAGATTCGCACTCTATAACATCAGAAAGGTCCGACCCTTCCTATCTGAACATGCAGCTCAACTCATTGTTCAAGCTCTTGTTCTCTCCAAACTGGATTATTGCAACTCTCTACTAGCCGGGCTTCCAGCTAACCCTATCAAACCTCTTCAGCTGCTTCAGAACGCAGCAGCACGAGTGGTCTTTGATGAACCCAAAAGAGCACATGTCACTCCGCTACTCACCCGTTTGCACTGGCTGCCAGTTGCTGCTCGCATCAAATTCAAAGCTCTGATGTTTGCTTACAAAGCGACCTCTGGCTTTGCTCCTTCGTATCTGCTCTCACTTCTGCAGATATATGTGCCCTCCAGAAACTTGCGTTCTGTGAATGAACGTCGCCTCGTGGTTCCATCCCGAAGAGGGAAGAAATCACTTTCCCGAACTCTCACATTCAATCTGCCCAGTTGGTGGAATGAACTCCCTAACTGCATCAGAACAGCAGAGTCGCTTGCTGTCTTCAAGAAACCACTAAAAACTCAACTGTTTAGTCTCCACTTTCCTTCCTAATCTGCAACTGCCTCTCTGGCTATACCACTAACCGTACTCTCTCTCTCTCAAAAAAAAAAAAAATTTTACTAATGCTTTGCTTCTTAAACTTTACACACCTGAAACTTGCCTACAGCACTTGTTCACTGCTGCTCTTATAGTTGTGTAAACTGCTTCCTTGTCCTCATTTGTAAGTCGCTTTGGATAAAAGCGTCTGCTAAATGACTAAATGTAAATGTAAAAACTGCGTTTATTCTAGCTGAAATAAAACAAATACGATTTTTCTCCAGACTAAAAAACATGATAGGAAATACTGTGGAAAATTCCTTGCTACATCATTTGAGAAATATCTGACTGAATTTGACTTAATTCTGACTTCAACTGTATATTAGCTGAATTAAGTTGAATATTACTACATTTAATTTGTTTAAATTCAGCACATATCAATAGTTTGCAACCGCTTCCCTTTAAAAAAAACCCTTATAAATCCAATATGTTTTTTTTTTCAGTGCTGACATCTCCTCCTCATCACTTTACCTCTAAAAACACCAAGCCTTGAGGCCAGAACCAAGAAAAGTGCTGCGACTCTTGCTCTTTTTTTTCCACAGCATGGAGAGAAATTCTGCCCGAAGGTTTGTTTGATGCGGTAACATAATCACAGTATGACAGCAATTTAGTTTACAACGTTTTGTATGACAACATCAAATTTGAGGCGTGATGATGAGAGGGTTGGGGTTTCTGGAGGAATTACTCCACAAACTGCTGATTTTGAGGTTTAAAGTTGTTTTATCCCCTTTTGGATGAGCTGTAAAAACTCCTGCTGGTGATTGTGAAGGTAAAGCTGAATCAGGGACCTCACAGCAGAAAAGCTCCTCTGGTTTAATCCTGTTAGAGTCTCCTGAGATCGCTCCAAACCAACACTCATTCACTCTTTGAAGGCGTTCATCTCCCGTGGTGAAATACAGAAGTCATTTTTGTGTGTGTCCTTGTTTTGTCTGGAAGCTGACTTAAGATTTGAAGTAAGAGTTCTAGTTTGACACTTGTCTCTGGTCTGGTCTCTATTTACATCTGGAATTAAAGAGGCAGTTCACCTAAAAATGTATGTTTAGTCACTGTTTATGCTCACTGAAGTGGTTGTAAAGCTTTACTAGTTGTTTTTTGTTGCTGATTAACTCAGATGAAGATACTTTGAAGAATGTTTGAAACTAATTGTTACACACTTTTAAGAGCGAACGACTCACTGATTCAAATGGTCTTTTCAGAGCGAGTGTCTGGTAAATGATTCACTGATTCACATGATCTGTTCAGAGCGAGTCTCTGGTAAATGATTCCCTGATTCAAATGATCTGTTCAGAGCGAGGCTCTGGTCAATGATTCATTGTTTTAAATGATCTGTTCAGAGTGAATCCAGTAAATAACTCACTGATTCTAATGATCTGTTCAGAGTGAGTCTCTGGTAAATGGTTTACTGATTCAAATGATCTGTTCAGAGTGAGTTTCTGGTAAACGACTCACTGATTTAAATGATCTGTTCAGAGTAAGTCTCTGTTAAATGACTCACTGATTCTAATGATGCATAGAATCATGCGAGTCTCTGTTAAACAACCAACTGATTCAAATGTTCCATTCAGAGTGAGTCTTTGGTAAATGATTTACTGATTCAAATGATCTGTTCAGACTAAGTCACCGGTAAATGATTCACTGATTCAAATGATCTTTTATAATGATTTACAGATAGTGTTTAATTATTATTATTATTATTATTATTATTATTATTATTATTATTATTATTATTATTATTATTATTATTATTAATTATTTATGCATGTGAGGAATCACGGTGGCACAGTGGGTAGCACGATTGCTTCACAGCAAGAAGGTCACTGGTTCGAGTCCCGGCTGGGTCAGTTGGTGTTTCTGTGTGGAGTTTGCATGTTCTCCCCATGTTGGCATGGGTTTCCTCCGGGAAACAGTCCAAACACATGCACTATAGGGGAATTGGGTGAACTATTTGGCCGTAGTGTAAGTGTGTAAATGAATGAGAGTGTATGGTGTTCCCGGTGATGGGTTGCGGCCGGAAGGGCATCCACTGCGTAAAACATATGCTGGATAAGTTGGCGGTTCATTCCGATGTGGCGACCCCAGATAAATAAAGAGACTAAGCCGACAAGAAAACGAACGAATGAATTTATGCATGTGTCCATCAGCTCACTGGTGTTTCCTCAGTTCAGTCACTGCTGAAGTAATTGGAGCATCAAATGAGATGACAAAGATCCGCATCATAGGATCATATACACTGGAATACTGGCTCATCTTGAGTCAGAGTGACTGTTGCGTTTTGACTGAATTTTTATTTATTTATTTAATTATTTGGATAATGATTCAATGAATTTGGCTCTTCTGGCTCTTCCAATTCAGTTGATCCCAGCTGCAACAATCAAGATGCTTTACTGCCATCAACAGTTCCTTCAACATCCATGGAGCCTTATTTTATTATTTTCTGGATTATTGTGCAAATGGTTGTACACTAAGGAAACCAGTGTTCCAGTAAGAACTGTTTACTGGAAGATTCTTTGAGGAACCACAAATGATTCTGATGTAACATTATTGTGTTACTCTTTTTTTATTCTTTTACAGGCATCGTAACCACCTGGATGACCTTTTATCCATAGGCTATCATTATTATAGGTTATCATAATATTTATTAGAGTAATTTTTTTTAAAGTAGTGCACCTTAAAGTGTTAATGAAGCATGTAAAGCTTTAGGGCCAATCAACAGTGAAATTTATTTAGGGGTGAACTGTCCTTTTAATGTGACCACCTTAGATCCAGGTGTAAACTGGTTCAAAGCTCATCTTTACATCCAATATAGATGCAGTTCAGTTTATCAGATCACTATATATATATATATATATATATTATTAGCCCCCCTTTGAATTTTTTTATCCTTTTTAATTATTTCCCAAACGATGTTTAACAGAGCCAGGAAATTTTCACAGTATGTCTGATAATATTTTTTCTTCTGGAGAAAGTCTTATTTGCTTTATTTCGGCTAGAATAAAAGCAGTTTTTAATTTAAAAAACAAACATTTTAAGGTTAAAACTATTAGCCCCTTTAGGCTATATTTGTTTTCAATAGTCTACAGAACAAACCATCATTATACAATAACTTGCCTAATTACCCTAACCTGCCTAGTTAACCTAATTAACCTAGTTAAGCCTTTAAATGTCACTTTAAGCTGTATAGAAGTGTCTTGAAGAATATCTAGTCTAATATTATTTACTGTCATCATGGCAGCAATCGCGAGCAACAGAAAGCAGCTAAAGTGATGCGCACGACTGTTTAAAAGGCGTCCATGCTCTTGTTTCCTTGCGTGAAGCAACTTTGTCTAGAAACACAACTGATGTGATCGGTTCTCTTTCAAATAGACTAGACAACAAGTGATGGACATGAACACACAGTCCTGCTGCTTTCAAGAGCTTCAGAGTTGACTTACTGTAAGCAGAGTCAGTTACTTTCACTTTAACCATTCTTTGAACAGATTATTTACGGGTCTAACGTTAACCGTGTGTGTGTGTGATCATCCTTTCATTATCACACGGTATGTTTTTACCTGCTTTATTTTGCGTTAATATGCTTTAATTATCATTTTTTACTATAACATTGCTTTAATGGGAGATTATCACCTCATTTATGTGTAGTTAACTGGTGATCTGGGACCTTTAGCCAGGACAGATTGCTGTGTGTATGTTTTGTTAAATAAAAAGTAGAGTATACAGTTGTACATTTTGTTCTTATTGACATTTGTGGCTAATAAATAATTCATTATGTTTGATGTGGTCAGAGATAAATATGGTAAATCCTTCATTTTAAGCTCTGAAATTATATGAAATAAAAACTAATTGTAATACTATGAAACCCTGACCCATGATTATTGAGCAAGCTCATACACCACACACAACAAGTGAAATGAATGAGGAGGCATGTGGAGATAACACAAAATCTAAATCAAGTCATTTTAGCATCTCAAAGTTATATTTATGTGTATAAAATATATTTTCCTGACAATAAAAT
>NC_079452.1:21833729-21843729 GCF_903798145.1 Danio aesculapii
AGTAAATTAACTATTACAGCTGTGATGTAGTTTTACAGCACAACTGTAATTGTTAATTAAAATGCACCAAATTTTACAGTATTACTGGCAACTAAAATTGCCAGTAATATTGTACATTGTACAGTATTTTGTTCCTGAATGAGATATAATTAATCAAATTGAAATCACAAACATACTTATTTTTACTGCCAATTTTGGTTGCCAGCAATACTGTAAAATTTACAAGCGCACCGTAAATTTACAATAATAATTGAGCTGTAATTTTACAGCACAGTTGTAATTATTAATTTACAGTTTACTTGTAAATTATATTACTAGCCATTTTTACAATATTAGTGGAAAAATTTACAAGCGCACTGTAAATTAACAACTACAACTGTGCTTTAGTTTTAAACCAAACCAAAAAATTCCAGTAATACTGTAAATTTTACTGTATTTTTTACAGTAAACAGTGAAGTAAACTCTGGTCCATCTAAAAGCATATACTGGAGGTTTACCAGAACTAGCTTTACTAACAAAATAGCCCTATACTTACATTGTTTTGCTATTTCTGCTATTTCTGATTTCTGCTGAATGATTTTAGGAGTGTCGTAACTTAAATCTTGATATATGAAATAAAAAAATACTAGTTTTTAACTTTTATTTAATGTTTACAAATGCAAATCCAATTAGATCCACTTATCTGGTAAACAAAGAAAATCTCTCATATAATATCTCTACTAAAAGACAGAAAATATGACTTTACAAACTGCATTGTATATACTGTAAATCAGATGAACATTCTCATATTAGTCAATAATATCACTGAAATTAAATAAACTGAATAAATATAAATGTGCACACATTTACACAAGTAAATAAACAGACTCAACGATGGACTAAAAATCTGTGGAAGTCTGTAGATTCCATGTGGGCCTGCCTATACTGTATTGACACACTGAAATATTGTGTGTGACGTGACCGCGGACCTTCAGTTTAACCATATTCATGTTTCCATGACCTGGAGAACCGCAGTGTGTCTGAATATAAGCAGACGTGTGTATCTGACGGATGATAACTCAGTCTGTATCTGTCAGCGGGGTGAAAAGTGGATCTGTCATTTACTTACTTTCACATACAAAACAACATCACATCCAAACGCAATGAAAAGCACTGAGTCTGGAACATACAGTTTAAAGCCAGAATTATTAGCCCTTCTGAATATATTATTCCACAATTTCTGTTTAACAGAGAGAAGAATTTTGTCAACACGTTTCTAAACATAATAGTGATAAATAATGAATCTCTAATAATGGATTTCTTTTATCTTTGTCATGATGACAGTAAATAATATTAGACTAGATATTCTTCAAGACACTAGTATTCAGCTTAAAGTGACATTTAAAGGCTTAACTAGGTTAATTAGGCTAAAGTTAGGGTAATTAGGCAAGTCATTGTATAACAGTGGTTTGTTCTGGAGACAATAAAAAACAAATATTGCTTAAGGGGGCTAATAATATTGACTATTGATTAAAAACTACTTTTATTCTAGCCAAAATAAAGACTTTTACCAGAAGAAAAAATATTATCGGAAATACCGTGAAACTTCTGAATCTTTTAAACATCATTTGGGAATATATATATATATATATATAATATTTGGGAATATATATAAGTTTGACTTTTAGCTGCAGTTTTAAATGACCTTATTTGGAATTTACATTTCATGTGTGATTTGCTGTTTGTGCATGTAGAGGTCTGCAAAGCTTGAATAAATGGAGTTTTTGTTTACCGAAAGAAATCTCAATCAATGGTCTTCATTGACTGCTCACGAACAACGTCTGCTTTCAGCTCTGGTTGTAGCTGAGGCTGGAGTTTGGTTTTCTCTTGCCAAAATTCATCGACTTTACATGAGGATTTCACATGCTCAAGATAACATAGTAACATTAATGACATCGATGATTTTGCTTAAAAATATGCTAAGAGATTTAATTTAGATATAATGATGGACATGTGAGACCAATCAGAGCAGAGTGAGCCATTTGATCAATAGAGAAGACCAAGCCATATACTGTAAAAACAATCTGTAATTTTACGGTTTATTTCCAGCAGCTAGGGTGCCGGAAAAAAGTAAAATACCGGCCAATAAATCACAGAAATTTACTGTAAGATAATGGCCGTTAGATTACAGAAATTTACTGTAAAATACCGTCCATTAAATTAAAGAAATTTACTGTAAAATAATGACCGTTAAATCACAGAAATTTACTGTAAGATAATGGCCGTTAAATTACAGAAATTTACTGTAAAATAACGGCCGTTAAATTACAGAAATTTACTGTAAAATAATGGCCGTTAAATTACAGAAATTTACTGTAAAATAATGGCCGTTAAATTACAGAAATTTACTGTAAAATAATGGCCGTTAAATTACAGAAATTTACTGTAAAATAATGGCCGTTAAATTACAGAAATTTACTTTAATATAATGGCGTTAAATTACAGAAATTTGCTGTAAAATAATGGCCGTTAAATTACAGAAATTTTCTGTAAAATAATGGCCGTTAAATTACAGAAATTTACTGTAAAATAATGGCCGTTAAATTACAGAAATTTACTGTAAAATAGTGGCGTTTAATTACAGAAATTTACTGTAAAATAGTGGCGTTTAATTACAGAAATTTACTGTAAAATAATGGCTGTTAAATTACAGAAATTTACTTTAATATAATGGCGTTAAATTACAGAAATTTGCTGTAAAATAATGGCCGTTAAATTACAGAAATTTACTGTAAAATAATGGTGTTAAATTACAGAAATTTACTTTAATATAATGGCGTTAAATTACAGAAATTTGCTGTAAAATAATGGCCGTTAAATTACAGAAATTTACTGTAAAATAATGGCCGTTAAATTACAGAAATTTACTGTAAAATAATGCCCGTTAAATTACAGAAATTTACTGTAAAATAATGGCCGTTAAATTACAGAAATTTACTGTAAAATAATGGCCGTTAAATTACAGAAATTTACTGTAAAATAATGCCCGTTAAATTACAGAAATTTACTGTAAAATAATGGCCATTAAATGACAAAAATTTCCTTAAATTTAAATTTCTGGTAAATTTCTGTAATTCAACCGTGGATCAGCACTCTGACCAGTCAGACCAAAGCACAGCCATCTGACTAATCAGAGCAGAGTAAACTCTTCGACCAATCAGAGCATACTGAAACATTTCGACCAATTAGAGCAGACAAAGCTATCTGACCAATCAAAACAAAGCAGCGCCATCTGATCAATCACAACACACTTTCTTCTGACCAATCATCAGGGCCATCAGGAAAAGAAGGGGCATCTGATCAGACCAATGACTGAAACTTTTGACCAATTGTAGACTGAGCCATTTGACAAATAAGAGTAAAGTGGGTACTCTCAAAGATTGGTTTCAGACAGTCTGGATACTTTAACTGTTTTAAAGACACTGAGGAAAGTGCTGATGCTGCAGTGGGTATGCACTTTTTGTATTCGTTTGACCTTTGATGGACCTTTTGCAGGGGACCCCAAAACAACATAAGGAATGAGCACAGAAAACACACTTACAATGTCAAACCTCCTGACCGAGAAATGATGCGCACCGTCACACTCTTCCCCTGCAGAAAAACCATGTTTGATATTGACATGGAAATCAATTTACGCCTCACCAAAGCCAATCTAAAGCTCACACTGCGGATGCCCATCTTGATAAAGGTGAGACTTGGAATCCAGTGTAATATGTAAATCTTATGACAGATATCCAGATAACGCTTTCACTCACAAGTCTAAGCTTGTCTACATTTTTGCAATCCCAGTGTTCCCATAAGACATGTCAGTACGTCGCTTTATTACATCTGAAACTGCAGACTCCAGTGCTCCTCAGTCAAACACAGTTAGTGGATACTGGGCCTGTTCAGCTTCAGCTGCGGAATATATTTATTATAGACTTACTGCAGTGCATTGGGAATGTTGTTTGTGCAATGGTTTTTATTGCTGTATAACATGTGTACAGCATGCGATTGTAGATTTAGTTGATTTTTCTCACAGTATTATTACTGTATAATCAATGGCTTCATATTGTCTATGCACTTGTATTATTACTGTATGACTAAAGTTTCATGTTGTGTGTTGTTTACAGTATGTTACTGTAGATTTCATTCTTTTTCTCACAGTATTATTGCTGTATATCAATGGCTTAATATTGGGTATGCAGTTATACTATTATTGTATAACCAAAGTTTCATGTTGTGCATGTTGAATACGGTATGTTACTGTAGATTTTGTTTTTGTCTCAGTATTATTACTGTATAACCAGAGTTTCAAATTGTGTATGCAGTTTACAGCATGTTACTGCATATTTAATTTTGTCTCAGTATTATTACTGTATAATCAATGTTTCATATTGTGTATGCAGTTTACAGCATGTTACTGTATTTTTAATTTTGTCTCAGTATTATTACTGTATAATCAATGTTTCATATTGTGTATGCAGTTTACAGCATGTTACTGTATTTTTAATTTTGTCTCAGTATTATTACTGTATACTCAATGTTTCATATTGTGTATGCAGTTTACAGCATGTTACTGTATATTTAATTTTGTCTCTGTATTATTACTGTATAATCAATGTTTCATATTGTGTATGCAGTTTACAGCATGTTACTGTATTTTTAATTTTGTCTCAGTATTATTACTGTATAATCAATGTTTCATATTGTGTATGCAGTTTACAGCATGTTACTGTATATTTAATTTTGTCTCAGTATTATTACTGTATAATAATTTTCATATTATGTATGGAGTTTACAGTATGTTACTGTAGATGTATTATTTTTGCTTCATATTATTATTGTATAACCAATGTTTCATATTGTGTAGTCAGTTTACAGTATGCTATTGTAGATTTTTTTTCCTCACAGTATTATTACTGTATGTTCAATGTTGCATATAATGCATGCTGTTTACAGTATTTAACTATAGAATTATTTTTGTCTCAGTATTATTATAAGTATTGTATAATCAATATTTCATCCTTGTTTGGTTTACAGTATGTTACTGTACATTTATTACAGTATTATTACTGTATATGCAATGACTTTATATTGTGTATGTTGTTTACAGTATGTTACTGTAAATTTAGTTTTATTTGTCAGTGTTATTCTTGTATAATTAATGTTTAATTTTGTGAATGTGGTTTACAGTGTTACTGTAGATTTAGATTTTTTGTTTCACAGTATTATTACTGTATAATCAATGTTTCATATTGTGTATATTGTTTACAGTATGTTGCTGTATATTTCCTTTTTGTCTTAGTATTATTACTGTGTGTTCAATAAATTAAAGCATGTTACTGTAGATTTTGTTTATTTTCTCACAGTATTATTACCATTTAATCAAAGTTTTACATTGTGTATCAGTTTACAGTATAGTTACAGTAAATTTTATTTTGTCTTAGTATCATTACTCTATAACCAATGTCTCATATTATTTATGCAGTTTACAGTATGTTTCTGTAGATTTATTTTTTGTCTCACTATATCATTAAAGTACAGTTAATGTTTTAAATTGTGTATGCGGTTTACAGTATGTTACTGTAGATTTATTATTTTTACTCAGTATTTTTACTGTATATCCAATGGCTTTATAATGTGCATGCAGTTTACAGTATGTTACTGTAGATTTGTTGATTTTTTAACTGTATAGTTATTGTTTTATTCTGTATGCAGTTTACAATATGTTAAAGTAGATATAGTTTTTTCCACAGTGTTATTACTGTATAATCAAGGTTTCACATTGTGTATGCAGTTTACAGTATGTTACTGTACATTTTCACAATATTATTACTGCATATGCAATGACTTCATATTGTGTATGCAGTTTACAGTATGTTACTGTATATTTATTTTTTTCTTAGTATTATTACTGTATATTAAATGTTTCATATTGTGTATGGAGTAGAGTTATTCTTTTATATTGTGCGTGCAGTTTACAATATTACTGTAGATTTGTTTTTCCACAGTATCATTACTGTATAACCAAAGTTTCATATTGTGTATGCAGTTTATGCTACTGTAGATAGTTTTTTTTTCACAGTATTACTAGAGTACAATTGATGTTTTATATAGTGTATCCAGTTGACAGTATATTACTGTCCATTTTCTCATTGTCTTATTACAGTATATGCAACGACTTCATATTGTGCATGTAGTTGACAGTATGTTACTGTATATAATTTTTTTATGAATATAACATTTTATATAAACATATTAAAATGCAGTTTTTATCATTACTTATATTTTCTCACAGGTAGTGTACTGCTGAGAATTCTAAAAAACATTTATGGAAAATAAATTGTCATATCTATAATAATAATAATAATAATAATAATAATAATAATAATAATAATAATAATAATAATAATAATAATAATAATAATAATAAATGTAAACACTACATTCTCCTTTATTGAATGTGTTTGAAAATATATGCTTTATTTATTTGATTGTTTATTTGTTATTTTGCTATCAGATATACTGTAGCTATAGTTTTTAAATTAGATTAAAAACACATTTTTAATTTCTATTTTCCATAAATGAATTTTTAATATGTAAAGCTGAAATATTTTTATTTTGCATCAAATGATAAAAAAGTGCATAATAAATAATTAAATCTGTTGATTGACAGGGCGTGGCTATAGTCAAACATACATGTTATTCAACAGATGTGGGCGGGCCCTTGGCCTTTGTGACATCATTTTGCCAAGAATTTCAGAACAGCTTGATTTCAGAACATGTTTATGATTTGTAAGGATTAAACACAATTAATCACTTGGTGGATACCATGATAGGCTGGTTGCTTACACACACTGAAGCCTACACACATTTCTGGTCATAGAATTTTTAATTTTTATGTAAAGCTGAAATATGTTTATTATGCATCAAAATTATGCATTATGCACCTGTTATTAAATGCATTACTACATAACAATTCTGAATCTCAGCATTTTGCCGTCTCGATGTACAGCAGAAGCATGTGGTGAACTGTACTAAAAATAAACAGATTTATTAGATATAAGGAGAGTTTGAGCTCATTTAACTTCCTTTAAAATCCCTCTGATGATCCACAAACACAGCAGTGCCATGTGCATCTCCACAACTCTCCTTCATCTGTCTTTTCCAGAGAAACGCAGTAAAAAAAAAAAGCAGAAACACGGAGGTCGGAAGATGCTCGTGCGATTGCCAGAAAGAATAATGAGCTCGTCTGCTTCTAACAATCCCCTTTTTCCCCTCATTTCAGAATCCCGCGGCAGATCTGCAGGTTTGTCGTTTGTCAGCCGACGGTCAGACTGTCAAACAGCCGATCTATTTCTGCGCGGCCTTTATCTTTCATCGGGCCTGCTTCGTAATCATTATTTTACACAAAAACTGCCAGCAGTGGATCCAATGAAAAACTCTTATTAAAGCACCCATTACACGGAGCAGAGTTTGGGATTTCAATGGGTCTTGTGCCATTGAAAGTACTCACACTGGACTGTTGGTTTTCCTTTAAAGGTGATGTCTGATACCCATTTTTGACAATTTGATATTATTCTTAAGGATCTTATATAGTTCACCCAAAAGTGCAAAATGTACTCGCTACAGAGAACACTGAAGAAGATAGTTTGAAGAAAGCAGAAAACCTGTAACCATTGAATTCCATAGTAGGAAAAACTAAATCTATGGAAGTCAATGGTTACAGGTTTTCAGCATTTTACAAACTAACTTCTTTTGTGTTGAACAGAAGAAAGAAACGAATAATGATTTGAACTTTTTCTCCGATTTCATACATTATACTGGGGGGAAGGAAAGAAAATTAGCATTACTGTGGCAGGAAAGTGAAATTATATCCTACAATAATATCAGTTACTCTTCTGAAACTAAATGCACTGGCCTTCCTGCTCCTGCATCCTTCATGTATTTCTACAACACAGGATACATATTTAAAACAATAATGAAACATTTTCATTATGAGCAAAGCTGTAAAAATAATAGATAAATAAATAAATAAATAAATAAATAAATAAATAAATAAATAAAAATAATAAACCTAATAACTTATATAAAATAATAATAAAAATAATTTTTAAATATTTTTTGTTTGTATATCCCTTTCTTTTCTCTAAGATTACATTATATATTCAAAATGCAAATATTATTTAAGGCAAATATTATTGATTTATTAGCACAAAAAGTAGGCTTTTATTTATATTCATCAAATGTTATTATATTAATATTTATAATTAACTTATTTGATTAATGTTATAATATGTATTATATTTTAATATAGCAAAAATCGTATTAACTAACATTTATTCATTCATTCATTTTCTTTTCAGCTTAGTCCCTTTATTAATCTGGGGTCGCCACAGCGGAATGAACCGCCAACTTATCCAGCATGTTTTTACGCAGCTTCCAGCCACAACCCATCACTGGGAAATAACTAACATTTTATTAAAATTAAAATAGTAGTAAAGTTTTGGTTTTTGTATTTTTTTTACATATGTATATGTTAAATTTCTAAGGTTTTAATATATATTTTGTATTCATTTATGTTTAATATCCATAGTTTTAATATATATATATTTTTTTATTTTTTATTTTAGTATTAGTATTTATATTTTTATGTATTTTTATGTTTTCTTCATTTGTATTCTTGATTTTTTTTAAATGTCAGATTTAGTTTTGCCAATTACTGATTAATTTATTATTTTTTTATTATTAATTCATGTCCAAATAAATGATAAAATGATAAATTCAGGTAGCTGTACAGTAAAAAAAAATCTTGGCACACAAAAAAAATAAAAATAAATAAATAAATAAATAAATAAATAAATAAATAAATAAATAAATAAATAAATAAATAAATGAATGTATGAGTGAATGAATAAATGAATAAATAAATGAATAAATAAATAAATGATTAAATGAATAAATTAATAAATGAATGAATAAATGAATGAATGAGTGAATGAATAAATGAATAAATAAATAAATGAATAAATGAATGAATGAATGAATAAATAATTAAATGAATGAATGAATGAATGAATGAATGAATGAATGAATGAATGAATAAATAAATAAATAAATAAATAAAGGTCTTTATAGACTCACACTGATGTGCTTTTCTTCCTCTGAATGCAGCTAAGAAATAAAACAGGAGTGCTTTTTCTCTGGGAAGAATAAGAGGCAGCAAGTCCATTTGGAAGCTCATTGTTCACCCAGTTTATCAGGTTAATTATGTTTCGTCTTCAGTGATTCCTGGAAGAGAATCGAGAGCTTGGATTTTCTCATTTTAGCCTGTGAGACATCAGCATGTAATAGCATTAATTTGTAAGAAGAGCGAGGCACGAACAGAAAGATTACGCCCAATTATTTTGTTCTTTTGCTGATTCTTAAGACAGCCTTGAAATCAAACAAGCTACAGTTCATGAAGTTTCCATATAGTGCCGAGTCATGCTGCTGTATTTCCACATCCTCACTAAACACTGTGTGTTTTCTCAGTGTGAACAATGACAGGTTCAAAAATAATGTGTCAAGTCAGGCCAGATGTTCATGAATACTTTCACTTCACATATTTGGAAACAGGGTGACACGGTGGCGCAGTGGTTAGCACTGTGGCCTCACAGCAAAAAGGTCGCTGGTTTGAGTTCCGGCTGAGTCAGTTGTCATTTCTTTGTGGAGTTTGCATGTTCTCCTCGTGTTAGCGTGGGTTTCCTCCGGGTGCTCCGGTTTCCCCCACAGTCCAAACACATGCGCTATAGGGGAATTGAATAAGCTAAATTGGACGTAGTGTATATATGAGCGTGTGTGTGTGTGTGTGTGTGTGTGTGTGTGTGTGTGTGTGTGTGTGAATGAGTGTGTATGGGTGTTACCCAGTACTGGGTTGCAGCTGGAAGGGCATCCGCTGTGTAAAACATATGCTGGAATAGTTGGCGGTTCATTCCAC
>NC_079452.1:21848729-21851229 GCF_903798145.1 Danio aesculapii
AAAACGCACCCTAGTTAATGTATTGAAGATGTGCAAAAATGTAGACAGCGCCCTCTAGAGGATTTATCTTCTGTAACGTACAACAAAATGAATGCTAAGTAACGTTATCAGAGACAAACATTTAGACAGTGCCCTCTAGTGCATTTGTCATCTAAAACGTACAGTATAACAAAACACATCCTAAGTAATGTATTTCATATTTGCAAAAATGTAGACAGCGCCCTCTAATGGATTTTTCATCTGAAATGTACAACAAAATGTACCCTATTTAGCATTTCAGATTGGCAAAAATGAATACAGTGCCATCTAGTGGATTTTTCATCTAAAACATACAACAAAATATCGCATTTCAGATTGGCAAAAATGTAGAAAATTTGCCCTTTAGTGGATTCGTCATCTGAAACGTTTAACAAAATGCACCCTAAGTAATGTATTTCAGAGTCACATTTAGATGGAACCCTCTAGTGGATTTGCCATCTGAAATATATAACAAAACCCACTGTAAATCACATATTTCAAATTGTAGACAGCACCCTCTAGTGGATTTTTCATCTGAAATGTACAACAAAACGTACCCAAAGTAACGTATTTCAGATTCACAAAAATGTTGACAGCGTCCTCTACTGGATTTATCATCTAGAACATGCACCAAAATGCACCCTAAGTAATGTATTTCAGATTTGCAAAAATGTGGACAGCGCCCCCTGGTGGATTTGTCATCTGAAACGTACAACAAAACGTACCTGGACAAAAACATATCTAAAACACATTTACAATGAAGCGAAGGCTTCTCTCAGCATGATTCCTAAACAAACCAAGCACTTTCCAATAAATCCAGTGTTCTGTGCGCAGCTCACAATGCAAAAAAGTCTTCAGAGTCTGATCTGAATCATTCTCGGAGGTGAAAAGTTATCCAGCAATCTGAGAACAGCCTGAGGTCTTCACGGCCAGCCAACAAACTCAAGAAAACAACAAAGCCACTTTCAAAAGGGACATCTGAGTGGAGAAAAACACACATTTGAGAAGAGCCAGCAGATTGTGTGCATTTGCTACACCTACAGCAGGTCAGATCTGCAATCTTTTTCCTCTTCTGAGACACAAAAACAGACAAATAGAGCTCAAAAACACCCTCAGACTCCAAACTTCAGCATATTCACGGCTGCAGGCAGTACAGAAACACTGCAGAAGTGGCTTGTAAAGATGTTTCAATTACTCGCAGTAAAAATATGAATAAACCTCCTACACAAATATGACATGACTATTGAAAAGAGGTTTTAATTTGAAATAATGAATGAGATTATAGTGTGCTGAGACTAATGTATAGTGTGTAACAGTTCATGCTAATGATACTATGGCATTTTTAGTAATGGAAATTATTACATTTATTAATAAAGTTGAGGTTACTTACATTTTGATGCATTTATTAGGATGGCCGACTTGAGATGTACCTAATAACAATTTATTTAGTTATTACTACAACATTTATGTCATTATTTTTTTGTTACTGTTGTTTCATTTTGTGTTTATAATTGCTCACATCTGGCAGAAAACCCATATTTTATTTATCAATCATTGTATCATTGTATTGTTGCCTTCAGTAATACATATCAAATGGGAATGCTTTTGATAATTACATTTTTAATATTATATATTATAGCATACCTAAACTACTATTATTAGGGAATTAATTAGTTTAATGTGCTAAAGGTCTTAGTTACTTGTTAAAAAAATGAATTATGCATTAAAATATTGTGACCCAACACTTTTAAATAATTATATTTAAAATAAAAGTGCAGTAAAAGCTTTATTTTATCAATAGCTTAATTAAATTAAATTAAATTAAATTAAATTAAATTAAATTAAATTAAATTAAATTAAATTAAATTAAATTAAATTAAATTAAATTAAATTAAATTAAATTAAAAAATTTAATTTAATTGGGCAAATATTCATCATTGCATTCAAAATAAAAGTTTGTTTTTGACATAATATATATGTGTGTACTGTGTGTATTTATTTTGTACTGTATATATACGGTGTTGTGAAAGCTACTTGTAAAATGTAGTGAGCTAAGCTATTAGCTACTGTACTTAAAATGTAGCTTAACTACACTAAAAGCTACCCCCTGGGAAATATAGCAAGCTAAGCTAAAAGCTACATGGGAAAAGTAGCTTAGCTCCATCTAAGCTATTTTTACTATTTTCATTTTTAAATCGAAGCAACTTAAATCCAAGACAATCACATCTTAGAGATCAAAAAAACTGTGAATGAAACATCTGAGGCAGAATAGTTCAGTTTAGTTATTTACTGTATATAATATGCTGGACTAAACAGAAACACATTATAGTTTATAACAGCTAAAACAAAAAAATCCAATAAAACCAGGAGTTACATATGTAAAATACTATATATATATATATACTAAAGTATTTAAATTGCGCACAGCATCAGAAATTAAGTCATTGCATCTTAACATGTACTTCTCGAGGTATGCTCACGG
>NC_079452.1:21858729-21871229 GCF_903798145.1 Danio aesculapii
TGAAGAGGGAGATTTGAGATGATGGGCACGGGCAATAACAGAGCCACCGGGCTGTGCAGGAGACGCCGGAGAACAGGGAATTGTCAGGCTTTATCAGCCCGCCATCAGCAACACGGCTGGAGAAATGGGCCCTCATAAATTATGAAGGATGTATTATCACACAAATGGAATGGGTGACAGTGATGGAAATTAGAAATGGGATTCAGCTCTTCTGCCGTGCTCGGTAATTATATGGCAACAATATATTAGGGTTTCTTCAGCTCAGCCCAATGTCAGGGCGCTCGTACCATGCCGCAGTCCTGCATGAGCAAACACACACTTAAATCTCTCATGTTTCTCCATCCTGGAGTCCACCAGAGCTGCTGTGAAATTTAATGACACCAACACTATCTTTCAGGACTGAAAAGTAAGAGTTTAGGCCATAAATTATAAATTGCAATTATTTTTCAAACTAATGGAGAGGGTTGTTTTGGAGGAATCAATACAATGTGGATTTGAGAATATTTATTTCAATAGAAAGGACATTAAAGTATATCTTTGTATAGCATAAAGGGTGGTCAGTGGATTTAATAGGAACTATATTAAGAATATTTATGAAATTAAGTACAAAGATGTACTTAAAAGTGATCTAAGTCTCTATTAATTTCATTTTATATTTTGATTTAACATTAGTGTAGAATATGCTAAAGTGTTCTTTTCTATTTTTTTTAAACAAAGAAACACAAGACAGCATTTAAGACTTATTGATCAAATCAATCAATCAGCCAAATCAACCAACCAACCAGCGAAACAAACCAACCACCCAACTAACAAAATCAACCAACCAACTAATCAACCAACCAACCAACCAGCGAAACAAACCAACCACCCAACTAACCAAATCAACCAACCAATCAACCAACCAACCAACCAACCAACCAACCAACCAGCGAAACAAACCAACCACCCAACTAACCAAATCAACCAACCAACTAATCAACCAACCAACCAGCCAGCTAACCAAATCAAACAAGCAACCAGCCAAATAAATCAACCAACCAACCAACCAAATCAACCAACCAACCAACCAACCAACCAAATCAACCAACCAACCAACCAACCAAATCAACCAACCAACCAACCAACCAACCAACCAACCAACCAAATCAACCAAACAATCAAATCAACCAATCAACCAACCAACCAACCCAATCAATCAAATAAATGAAATCAACCAACCAAGCAGCCAACCAAATCAACCAACCAATTAACCAATTCAACCAACCAATGAATCAACTTGGCAACCAAATCAACCAACCAACCAAATCAACCAACCAACTCACAACCAGCCAACCAAATCAACCAACCAATTAACCAATTCAACCAACCAATGAATCAACTTGGCAACCAAATCAACCAACCAACCAAATCAACCAACCAACTAAGCAAGTCAACCAACCAATCAGCTAACCACATCACCCAACCAAGCAGCCAACCAAATCAACCAACCAACCAAATCAACTGACCAACCAACCGACCAACCAATCAATCAATTCAACCAAACAACCAACCAATGAAATCAACTAACCAACCCAATCAGCCAACCAATGAAATCAAAGAATGAAACAGCAGCCAATCAAATCATCCAACCGAGCAGCTAACCAAATCAACCAAGCAAGCAAATCAACCAACCCACCAAGCAAATCAACCAACCAATCAGTCAACCAAATCAACCAACCAAGCAAGCAGCCAACCAAATGAACCAACCAACGAACCAAATCAACCGACCAACCAATCAATCATTTCAACCAAACAATCAACCAATCAAATCAAACAACCAACACAATCAACCAACCAAGCAGCTAACCAAATCAACCCACCAACCAAGCAGCCAACCAAATGAACCAACTAACCAAATCAACCCAACAACCAACCAATGAAATCAACCAACCCAATCAACCAACCAATGAAATCAACCAACCAAACAGCCAACCAAATTAACCAACCAACTTACAACCAACCAACCAACCAAAACAATCAACCAACCAGCCAATCAGCCAATCAAATCAACTAATCATTCTACCAACCATCCAACTCAACCAACCAGCCAACCAAATCAACCAATCAACCAAAACAACCAACCAACCAAATCAACCAACCAACCAAATCAATCAACCAACCAAATCAACCAACCAACCAAATCAACCAACCAAGCAGCCAACCACATCAACCAACCAAATCAACTAAACAACCAACCAATCAACCAACCATCCAAATTAACCAATCAAATCAACCAGCCAACCACTCTTACATAATAAAAGCTGCAAGATAAATGTTAATTCTAAATCCTAAAACAGCTCAAGGTCTGTACCCGCAGCAGTCCAGCATGAACACAGCCTCTCTCTCAAATCTCTCACATTTCTCCATCCTGGAATCCTCTGGTGTCCGCTCTGAAATGTAATGGCGCCACACAATCTTTTCTGGGCTTGAAAAACTACGATTTTGGGTCCATGAATTATAAATGACAATTATTTTTCAAAGTAATGGCGAGGGGATCTGCTTTTTGGGGTTTTCGTCGAATTCAATTTCCAGACAGCATCAAGGTCATTTCGGAGCAGAGGAGTATGAATCGTAATTATTAATTAGCACGATGATAATCACCGGTGTGCGTTTCACCTCGGAGACCAGCGGAGCGCTTGACTGATTGAGTTCTGCTCTCAGATGAACAAGAATCACACGCTGCCAAGATCTCATTCATTTCTTTGTGTTCAGTGCTGTTTCTACACTCAGTCTCCGGTTTGCTGTTTCCAGGACTGAGAAAATGAGGCACAACACGTCTGGAGAAATGGAGTTGGGTAACAGTGGACTGGCTCTCAGAGTTCAGCAGCTGAAGGTCAGTCGTAAAGCTTCATTAGACTCTCAGCTAAACTCGATCCGTCTCTCTTTCTCTTGGCTTTTATGGCTGCGTTTGATGAGTGTGTTGCTTGAAGGAGGATATTTTTGGCCTCTGTTATTAAGTGCTAATAAATGGCCTCTATATATTTCCACACACGGCTCTCAGATGTGTCTTTCTGGCAGTACACTTTAAAAAAAATGCTGTGCTGTCATAAGCCAACGTTGGGGCAAATATGGAATAACCAGCCTGGGGTGCTTTTCCCAAACAACGACGTAACTCGAGGCTGAACTACCATAGTATGATGCATCATTTGGAAAAAGAACAATGTATTGATGAGTGTTTCCTAAATCCCGTAGTTCTGTCGCAGATCCGTCGTTTGAACCACCTAAGTTATAACGCATAATGCCCATAATGACGCTCTAAATAGGGTGGAGTAACTACTTCTTTAGGGAAGAACCCAGTCATTTATTTGTGCAGATTATATTGTTTTACAGAAACACGCATTTAAAATGAAATACAATATTAGTTTAGCTAAAAACATGCTCTTGTTTTCCATATTAGTTGAAATATATGTAAATGGAACATATAAGGGCCTGTGTTTCCTTTACAAATATTATTGAGAACATTACATATCCTATTCTAAAACATTAAATCACTCACAAAAGCTGAAACATATTCTAATATAATAAATAAATCATTTAAATAAATAAATAAATAAATAAATAATGAGGCGATTTATTAAGAAATTAAGTTTCATTCAAATTACATTTTTATTATTTATTAGGAAATGAAAAAAATCCTACTTTAATAATAATATTAATGATGATGATTATTGTTGTTGTTATTATTAAGTAGGATATTGTTTATTTAATTATTTTATAAAGTCAACTTTTACAATTTGACACATGTAAACCACTGCAGAAATGTTCTAACCAGCAGGCCCATGTCATATACAGTGCAGATACTAAATAAATAACCTACTATACATTAAAAGAATTAACGTATGCTTTTTGTTTTCTTAAGCTTTGGAGACGTAACATACACTCTGCTTTTAAATAACAGGTCACCTATAGCTTTAGCCATGAGGCTGAGATCAAAATGACATCAATGTGTTCAAAGTGCACTGTGAAGGGAACACAACTGTAAACATGAAGATCGCGAAAACTGAACTGTAAAAATACATTAAAAGCAAATGACACCTAAGAGAGATGACTTAGATGCTTTTTTTTAGATGCAAATCAAGCCTTGTGCAATATTGGAAGAATCCAGACGAGTGTACAAGCTGAACATCTGATCTGAGCTCTCCAGGAAGATGACAGGAGGTAGAAAAGCCGAGCGGGCTCTTCACTGAGCCCCAGCTGCTTCTGGAAATGGAGACGGAGGCCTGATTAACATGAACACACACGTTTGTTCAGAGATGAAACCCTGCTTAGCCAAAATCTACCACCAAATCAGATGGAGTAAATCCATCACGTGCGCTGCGTTTGCAACGTCTAGAAGTCATGTAAACTGAAAACTGAAATAAATAAAATTGGATTATATGGTTTGGAAATGGATGTTTTATGAGATTATTGACATTTTTTTGGGATTATTTTGCATGTAGTTAAGAATTTTGCAGGATCGCAAAAATGTTTGTCTTTTTGTTGATTTTGCGTTGGATTCTGTTATTTAACCAACGTGGTGCAAAACGTGGAAATTACTGTTGCGCTGGTCTGAAAATAGGAACTAATCACACCAAACACGTCTTGCACCTTATTGCGCTGGGTGTATGATAGGGGACTCTGTTTCGCTTGTCTAGGAAATGCTTCTTGATTTAAAGGGCACCTATGGTGAAAAATCTACTTTTCCAGCTGTTTGGACAGACATATGTGCATGTATGGTGTATAGAGCGTCATATTGGGGTGAAATAAACACAGCCAGTGCTTTTTTTTTCAATTTAACAACATAAAAAACGGTGGACCAATTGGAGCGGTTTTCGGATCGACCGCAACTTTACGTAGGAGAGCGGTCCCCACGCCCACTAATATTGATTGACAGGCGCGTCATCATATCCTCAGTTTGTTGATTCACGTCCGCCATTTTCAGCGTGAGTTGAAGCGATATCACTAAAGGAACACGCTAGCTCTATTTTTAGATGCAAGGCTCATTGGGCTCAACACAAGATCAATATTCTCCACATTATCGCTCTAATCGGAATTATTGGTTGTATCTTTACGTAGGTTTGCAAACATGTGTACTTCTCATTGAGTCTACCTTATACTTCAGCCGTTTGCATTTCTGGCGATCCCAGAAGCTCCCTGTGATCTTAACTAGCATGCGTTTTAGAATTCTAAACATCGGTTTCTATCAGGGTACACTCAAGTCGACGGCTGGGCGCCGCGGACCGCTGCAGAAACCTATGTTTAGAATTCTAAAATGCGTGGCGCGACGATTCGGGACACTTCATGTTTCTGCCGCGTCACAGAGAGTGTCTGGTGTGCCGTGTTGCGGCTTCGAGCGGCGCATCCGGTGCCTCAGTCAAAGTTAATTCAGTGTGCGTGGTTATTAGTCTCGGTGTACAAGCTCGGCACTTGAAACTAGCACACAGTTGGCTGTAAAACTGTACAAAGACAAAAATAATTTTGTTCTCTCTGCTTGGTCTGTGTCCGAGTCGTACATGTACGACTGAATGCGGATCCTCTCACTCCTGCTCCTCTCAGTCTGCCTGTCTGACTCTGTTGCAAACACAGAGCGGGTAAGCTCATGGCTCCGCCCCCTTGTTACGTTGGGCGGGAAGCCGAAACTAATTTACATGTGAAGCAACACACCCCTAAATCAGCGAGCTGTGGACACGCCCCCAACATGACACTTTTTAACACATTATAATAAAACAATCTGAATTGTGTTTTAAACTGAACCTAAACTGGCACACTCAGAAGAACCAGAATATTAATATTACATCATAAAAAAGAGGTCAACTATGTACCCTTTAAGAAATTTCAGACATTTGGACTAGAAAGAAGACTAAAACACTAAATAAGAAAAGCATGTTTAGCAGTGTTTTATGTTTCACATGCATTTTCTCTTTTATGCACCAATCCGCTTTTATTGTTCTCATTTTTAATGGGAATATCTTAACTGTGTCATTTGTCAAATCTGTTCAGCACCAAAGCTGTTGTTGCGTTTGATCAAACATATCACTTTCTCTTTCTTTCTCTTATCTGCAGCCAGAAATTAACACAAAAAAAAGCAGAACGCAGAGTATTTAAAAGCCTCTGATCTTTGCATTTTCTCACACCAAAACAGCAGAAGATTTTGGATCCATTCCTCAACACGAGCCCTGTGTTATTCGGATGCCGTTTTACAGGATTTAATACTCTAAAT
This sequence comes from Danio aesculapii, assembly GCF_903798145.1. Classification (NCBI taxonomy): domain Eukaryota; kingdom Metazoa; phylum Chordata; class Actinopteri; order Cypriniformes; family Danionidae; genus Danio; species Danio aesculapii. Next base: position 21,864,968 of record NC_079452.1, read on the forward strand.
GCCCTGAGGAGAAGCAAACACTCAGATATTCATTGTTACAGCTATCAGTTCATATCAAGCATACATTGCAAAAGGAAACGGAGCAATTTGACTGAAAACTATAGTCTGTCATGCTGCGTTTCGACCAAATGTTTCTCCACCGCTATTTCTCTCCACTTGTTATATCTGGAGTGAAAATTGTAGGCCTGCGGATCGTGAAAAAAGCTGATGCCAATTAAACCTTCAGCTAAAGAAGACATGCATTTGGGTTGGCCGGTTATTATATTTTATGTAGCTTATTTTTGTGTGATTGCAACATGCTCTGTGAACAACTAGTTTTCTTGTAAATTCAATTTAATTTCCTCATAAAAGCATGCGGTAAAAACATATTTTCCCTATTTTAAAATATATCTCTCACAATCAATCAAATGATCAATCAAATGAAATAAATGAATAAATAAACAAACAAATAAATAAATAAATAAATATTTCCTCAATTGTTTTGGATGAAAATGTACAAAAATAACAAAATTAATTAATTAAATTCTGTTAAAAATAAATTTAAACATTTAATTAATTAAAAAAATCCATCAATTGTTTTGAATGAAAATTTTCAATAAATAAATATATAAATGATATTTCCCCAATTTTTTTGTAAAATTAAATTAAAATAAAATAAAATAAAATAAAATAAAATAAAATAAAATAAAATAAAATAAAATAAAATAAAATAAAATAAAATAAAATAAAATAAAAAAAATAAAATAAAATTAAATTTAATTTAATTAAATTAAATTAAATAAATAAATTTCCTCAATTGTTTTGGATGAAAATGTACAAAAACAAAATAAATAACTTAAAATAGATTAGAATAAAAATTAAACTAGAATAAATGTAATTAAATTATTTAAAAAGTCCAATTGTTTTGGATGAAAATGTACAATAAATAAATAAAGAATTAAAGAATAAAATAATAAAAGTTCCTCAATTGTTTTGGATTAAATTGTACAATAAATAAATAAAGAATTAAAGAATAAAATAATAAAAGTTCCTCAATTGTTTTGGATGAAAATGTACAAAAACTAAATAAATAATTTAAAATAACAAATAATAAAAAAGTACAATTGTTTTGGATGAAAATGTACAATAGAATAAATAAATAAATAAATAATATTCCCTCAATTGTTTTGTAAAATAAAATAAAATAAAATAAAATAAAATAAAATAAAATCTTTTGGATATTGTACAATAAATAAATAAATAAATAAACAAATAAATAAATACATACTCCTTCAATTGCTTTGGATGAAACTGAATAAAATAAAAATAAATAAATAAATAAATAAATAAAAAATTGGCCATTGTTATGATATCGTGAATGATAATAATTAACAGACTAATAAACTAAAATAAATCAAATATAACCTAAACTAAACTAAACTAAACTGATACAATATAATAGAATATAATGTAATGTAATGTAACGCAACGCAACGCAGCGCAACACAACACAACACAACACAACACAACACAACACAACACAACATAATATAATATAATATAATATAATATAATATAATATAATATAATATAGAAATACAGATGATTTTAAATCAACATACACTGTTATTGGATATTGTGTTTTAGGAGGTAATGCATTCTGCAGACTTTGACCATTTGACCTCGGTGTTGACAGCAGCAATGATCCACAGTTTGATCTTTTGAATATCATGTTTCTATAAAGCTCTTTTGAAGTTCTGATCATTTGAGTGAATGACTTGAAAAACGTAATGCTGTAAACAACCCAAAATTGTTTGAGTGACCTGTTATTATCCACAACACAGACGACTGCTGGAGTGAGACAGACACAAAACACACTTTAAAATAAAAGGATATTTTTCCCTCTATTAACAGAAACGCCATAAAGCCAGTGGGGGGAAAAAGAGGTCAGAATTGCAAGACTTAAACACTGAATTCAAAAGAGGAAAAAGCCCTTAATTCAATTTGTTAATTAAGAATTTTATCAAATAAATAAGATTGTAGATAGTTCATGTTTGATGTCCCTGTTGTACCGAACAATCGTTTACATTTTATGTTAATTCATGTGCAACATATTAACATTTTCAGAAACTTTAAACATTCCTGCATCTAAATTCTCCCAGAATGCATTTGCAAATCACCACGCTTCTCAAAAAAGGACTTTGAAACGTGCCTCGGGGGAGTTGACTTTCTTTTTGATCAACTTAGCTCCTGATGGGGTTACAAGACGTCAGGGTTACAAGGTTTCCCACCTCAAAACTTGAAACAACAGACTCCACCCCACTCCAAGCCTCAGAGGACAAAGAGCCGACCACCAGCTAACACCAGCTCAACAGAGGGATGTAACGGATGTGGCCGATCAGACACATTATTATTTTGCTTTATTCCACAAATGATACACCAACATCAACATCAATGATACATCAACCTCTCCTACCAAGAAAAAGACTGGATGGTCAGTGTGTAATCCGATTCCAAATTATTTAAGACACAAAGGACTGCTCAGAGATGGCCACACAGACATGGTCAAGCTTCTATACATTCCCTGCTTAAGACTGATGCTTTTAATGTAAACCTTTATTCTGTCTTTATGTGTAATCAGGTGTTTTACAAGTCTCTTGCTCATGTTTTAATATTATGGTTCTAATACTCCTGCAGTCAATGTTTAACTCTACCACAGATAAACAAGATCATAGATGGTTCATGTTTGATGTCCCTGCAAAGCTAATTTGGTGTACTGAACGATTGTTTACATGTTATGTTAAAATGTGTGCAAAATATTAACATTTTAAGAAACTAAACATTTCTGCATCAGCTTACACCCAGAATGTGTATGCAAATTACCACACTTGAGAACAAAAGACTATAAAACGCGCTTTGGGGGATTAAACTTCTCATTGGTCAACTCTGCACCTGAGGGTGGGTACAAAACCACCCTTATAAAAGCTGGTGACTAAGGCCACGCCCTCAAAAACCCCAGAGAACACCCAGAGAACTCCACGGAGCAGGCGTGGACTCTGACAAAATGGGTTAATCACACAGCTTAGACCACCTCTGATACCTTTCTTTTACATCGAGAGTCTAGTTAAGTTTAGTGCACCGCAAACCCAGAAGTCAACACGACTAGTCCTTTTTCCAACTCAAAACAACAGAATCCACTCTACTCCAAGCCTCAAGACAAAGAGGCTCAGGACAAAGAGCCGACCACCAGCTAACCATGTGGGAACACTAGCTCAAGAGAGGGAGTTCTTCACATCACACAAGGAACACAAGTAATGCCTCCAGAATTACCACTGAACTGGTGTAAATTAAACTTAACCCAAAAGAAACTTTAGGGTTTAACTTTAGGGGTTAAATTGATTATTTTTGCTTTGCTTGATTTAGTCCGAGGTTTTTGCATCATTACACTCTCTCAGTTTCTGTTAGATTCATCAATAAAGTTTTATTTTGTATAAAGAAAGGTGCCTGTGCATATTTATGAATCGAATGTTTTAAACTTCGATCTTGTTACCCTGCTTAAACTTAGCAATAGTTGAAGTCAATCAACCATTTGAACGATTGCTGGACGATTCTGATTTAAAGAGTCAAAACTAACTCAGAATGCAGTGCATGAGTTAATGCTACATAGGCTTGATGAAATATTCATCAATATTATTCAGAGATGGCTCCTCCATTTGACATGCAGGAAGAAATCGATCAATAAACAATTAAACTCTTGGGAAGATGGGTGGATGGATGGATGGATGGATGGATGGATGGATGGGTATATACTTTAGGTGGATTGATGGATGGATGGATGGATGGATGGACAGAGAGAGGGACGGAGGGATGAGTATATACTTTAGGTGGATAGATAAATGGATATATACTTTAGATAAATAGATGGATGGATGGATGGATGGACAGAGAGAGGGATGGAGGGACGGGAATATAATTTAGGTGGATGGATGGATGGATGGATGGATGGATGGATGGATGGATGGATGGATGGATGGGTATATACTTTAGGTGGATGGATGAATAGATGGATGGATGGACAGAGAGAGGGACGGAGGGATGGGTATATACTTTAAATGGATGGATGGATGGATGGATGGATGGATGGATGGATGGATGGATGGATAGATGGGTATATACTTTAGGTGGATGGATAGATGGATGGATGGATGGACAGAGAGAGGGATGGAGGGATGAGTATATACTTTAGGTGGATGGATGAATAGATGGATGGATGGACAGAGATAGGGACGAAGGGATGGGTATATACTTTAAATGGATGGATGGATGGATGGAGGGTGGGACAGAGGGTGAATGGATGAGTATATACTTTAGGTGGATGGATGGATGGATGGATGGATGGATGGATGGATATATACTTTAGATAAATAGATGGATGGATGGATGGATGGATGGATGGATGGATGGATGGATGGATGGATGGATGGATGGACAGAGAGAGGGATGGAGGGACGGGTATATACTTTAGGTGGATGGATGAATGGATGGATGGATGGATGGATGGATGGACAGAGAGAGAGACGGAGGGATGGTTTATACTTTAGATGGATGGACAGAGAGAGAGACGGAGGGATGGTTTATACTTTAGATGGATGGATGGACAGAGAGAGAGACGGAGGGATGGTATATACTTTAGATGGATGGATGCATAAATGGACGGACAGAGGGATGAATGGATGAGTTTATACTTTAGGAGGATGGATTGATGGATATATACTTTAGAAAAACAGATGGATGGATGGATGGACAGAGAGGGACGGAGGGATGGGTATATACTTTAGATGCATGGATGGATGGATGGATATATACTTTAGGTAGATAAATGGATAGATGGATGGATGGACAGACGAATGAATGGATGGGTATATATTTCAGATAAATGGATGGGTGGATGGAGGGATGGAGGGATGGATGGATACATGTATGGACGGACAGAGATATGGGATATTTTTAATAGCAATAGTTGAAGTCAACTGTCCCTTCGAACGAACGCTAGGTGATTCGTGTGTTCAGATTAAAAGATTCTTTTGATGCCCCATTCAAATGAATCTTCAATTCACTTTAAGCTAATTCGCTACAATTATGTAACTCAGTTACTACTTGTGAGAAGTAACTAGTAACTATAATTACTCTTTTAAAGGAACATGCCCAACACTCTAAGATCATCAGTATATCTTCATGTCTTGAACTTGTATATAAAATCAATGCAGCGGCTGGTGAATATACTGTATGTTCTGCTGCTGCTGTATTGTTTGGATGCTGTTTCTCCTTCACTCCTGCTTTCATCCGTCCTCTAACCGCCTGTCCATCCTGCACACTCATGTTTGATGTTTTCATTCTCATTGATGTTCATATTCCCTTTTTTTCTCCCCATTTTCCTTTTTTTTTTTTTTCTTCCTGCATTTCCCAAACCAAAAGTTAAAGAAGCAAGTTCCCTTTGAAAAGTTGTGCTTCTTTTGTCTCTCCCGCCTTGGGATCAGCAAAGGTCTGCTGAATTTAAATGCAAATTGGCAAAATAAATTATTGATTCCTTTAAAGCTGCGGCAATAAGAAAACATGTGGGCACAACGGCGGTCCGAGATCCCCCGAGCACTGGATCTACTGTTGTGAAGGAAGAGGAAACAAATCTGCTAATATATACACACATATATAATAACTCAGAATGCAGTGCATGAGCTAATGCTACATAGGCTTGAGGAAATATTCATCAATATTATTCAGAGATGGCTCCTCGCTTTGACATGCAGGAGGAAATCGATCATTAAAATAGCTAAACTCTTGGGAAGATGCGTAGAGATGGCAATGGTGTAGGGATGCTTGATTTCAGGAAAAATCATGATTATGATTGTGTTGGTCAAATTTGAAATCATGATTAATAAATGTCATTTTAAGAATGGATTGACAGTCAGACGGATGATGGACAGACGGATGGATGGATGATGGACAGACAGAGGGACGGACGAATGAGTATATACTTTAGATGGATGGATGGATTGATGGATGGCTATATACTTTAGATAAACGGATGGATGGATGGATGGTCAAATGGACAGATAGAAGGATGGACAGATGGGTATATACTTTAGAGGGATATATACTTTAGATAAATGAATGGGTGGATGGATGGATGGATGGATGGATAAATGGATGGATGGATGGATAAATGGATGGACGGATATATGTGGGATGAAATGATGGATAGATAGACAGGTATATATTTTAGATG
>NC_079452.1:21873729-21891229 GCF_903798145.1 Danio aesculapii
TGCACTGCAAAAAAAATGTTTTTACTTACAGTTTTTGTCTTGTTTCTAGACCAAATATCTAAATGTTCTTAAATCAAGAAGCAGTTTCTGGACAAAAAAAATTGTTTTCATAAACAAAATTAGGTGAGTTTTGCCTTAAAACAAGCAAAATACTGCCAGTGGGGTAAGCAAATCATCTTGTTTTCGCTTTGAAAAAGTAAGAAAAGCATTTTTCGCAGTGCGTCTGTGTGTGTGTTATAAAATGCATGGGATCTCAGAATAACACGTGTTCTTTCTCCCCATTCAATGCAATCTCTGCCTCCCACAGAACAGAAGCGACACAGAAAATGCATTAATGGAGAATTAACCCCCGGGGGGGGTTGCGATGGTCCTGTTTCTCTCAGACCAGTCTGTCTCTCCGTTTCTCATCAAAACACATCTGAAGAAATGACCCTCACTGTGTCTGATCTCTATAAAGCAGCAGAGCTTACACTGACTGAAGCTGGATGTCTAACACAAGAGAGAGAAAGAGCAAAAAATAAACAAATAAATAAACAAAAATAAGGGGTAACGAGTGAACAGACCTATATATACAGTATATACACTCACTGGCCATTTTATTAGGTACACCTGTCCAACTGCTTGTTAACGCAAATTTCTCATAAGCCAATTACATGGCAGAAAACTCAATGCATTTAGGCATGTAGACATGGTCAAGACGATCTGCTGCAGTTCAAAGCGAGCATCAGAATGGGGAAGAAAGGGGATTTAAGTGTCTTTGAACGTGGCATGGTTGTTGCTGCCAGACGGGCTGATCTGAGTATTTCAGAAACTGCTGATCTACTGGGATTTTCACGCACAACCATCTCTAGGGTTTACAGAGAATAGTCTGACAAAGAGGAAATATCCAGTGAGCGGCAGTTCTGTGGGGGCAAATGCCCTGTTGATGCCAGAGGTCAGAGGAGAATGGCCAGACTGGTTCCAGCTGATAGAAAGGCAACAGTAACTCAAATAAGCACTCGCTACAACCGAGGTCTGCAGAAGAGCATCTCTGAACACACAACACGTCCAACCTTAAGGCAGATGGGCTACAGCAGCAGAAGACTACACTGTACTCAACTTGCCTCCACAGTCACCAGATCTCAATCCAATAGAGCAGCTTTGGGATGTGGTGGAACGGGAGATTGGCATCATGGATGTGCAGCCGACAAATCTGCAGCAACTGCGCGATGCAATCATGTCAATATGAAGCAAAATCTCTGAGGAATATTTCCAGTATCTTGTTGAATCTACGCCACGAAAGATTGAGGCAGCTCTAAAGGCAAAAGGGGACCAACCCAGTACTAGTGAGGTGTACCTAATAAAGAGGCCAGTGAGTGTTTGTAGCCTGTATATGTTTTTGCCTTTAAAAAAAAAAAAAAAAATATATATATATATATATATATATATATATATATATATATATATATATATATATAATTATTATTATTATTATTGTTGTTGTTGTTGTTATTACTTATATTGTGTTTTTTTCTGCCGTGTACTCATGCACAGGAATGTTATGCCAGCAAAGTGAATTGAATTGAATTAAAAAACTAATTCAGAGAGAGTCTAAAAGGAAGATGAGGAAGAGTAACAGGATTAGATCATATTAGCATCCAGTCTGAGCCGTTTGTCCAAATCTCTGCTGAATCCAGGCCAGCATGCACACGTTCCCAAATATTAATTCTAATCCTAATCAAGCACACACACTCCAGCGCTTCAGAAACACACCGACGTGACGGCTAAAAATATGAATCACACCTGGAGAAAACAAGGAGGAGAAATATCACAGCCCTGCACATATTTAGCATATTTCTGCTTCTGCTTTACATCAGCGCTACTGCAGAATCACTGTATATTATTATTCTGTTTGTTAATGTTTTGATTCACTATTTATTTTTTATTTATGTAAAGTCTTCGCTCAATTTTAGGTGAAGTTTTCTTATCATTTTCGTACTTTTAATATGCATATTTCTTCAGGTTTTGCTAAAATAAGCTTTTAAGATGACAGAAAGATAATACATCGTCATGAATTATTATCAAAACATATAATTACAAAAACATTTAGAATACACATTTATTAAAATATTTTAAAATAAGGGGCTAAGCCGAAGGATAATGAATGAGTGAATGAGTTATAATTTTAACTATTAGACATATCATAATCTGTTGTAAAAACATGTTTGTTTATGAGAGTCCCCATAAGGATATAGGTGTGTGTGTGTGTCTGTGCGTGCGTGCGTGCGTGCGTGTGTGTGTGGTGTTATAAATACAGTATATAGATCTAGGTGGATGTGCGACTAAATAAAGTGAGTTTCATGGATTCATTCACACACAATGGATGGATGACAGATGGATTAATGGATTAATGAGTGGATGGGGGAATAAGTGGAAGGACGATGGGTCAGTCATGAATAAATGGTAGAATATGAATGATGGGTGGATGGATGGAAGGAAGAATGGATGGGTGGGTGGATGGATGGATGGGTCGGTGGGTAGATAAACTAATAGTTGATGGATGGGTGGATTAATTAATACTGGATGGGTGGATGGATGGATGAATGGATGAATGAATGGATCGATTAGTAAAGAATGAATGGATGGATGGACGGATGGATGGAATGATGGATGGATTGATTAATAGTTGATGGGTGGATGAATGGATGGATTGAACAATGGATGGGTGTGTGGATGGATGGATTAATAGTTGATGGCTGGATGGGTAGATAAATTAATAGTTGATGAACGGGTGGATTAATTAATACTAAATGGATGGATGGATGGATGGATGGATGGATGATGGATAGATGGATGGATGGATGAATGGATGAATGGATGAATGGATGTATGGATGGATGAATGGATGTATGGATGGATGGATGGATGGATGGATGGACGAATGGATGGAATGATGGATGGATTTATTAATAGTTGATGGATGGATGGATGGATGGATGGGTGGATGGATGGAAGAATGGATGGAAAAATGGATGGGTGGGTGGATGGATGGATTAATAGTTGATGGCTGGATGGGTAGATAAATTAATAGTTGATGAACAGGTGGATTAATTAATACTGGATGGATGGATGGATGGATGGATGATGGATAGATGGAATGATGGATGGATTTATTAATAGTTGATGGATGGATGGATGATGGATAGATGGAATGATGGATGGATTTATTAATAGTTGATGGATGGATGGATGGATGAATGGAGGGATGGAAAAATGGATGGATGATGGATTGATGGATGGATGGATTAATAGTTGATGGCTGGATGGGTAGATAAATTAACAGTTGATGGATGGGTGGATGAATAAATACTGAATTGATGGATGGATGGGTGGACGAATTGATAGTAAATGAATGGATATATTGATTGATTGATTAATAGTGGATGGATGGATAGATTGATGGGTAGATGAATTAATAGTTGATGGATTGATTAAATGGATGGGTGGATGAATTAATACTAGACAGATGAAAAGTTGATGGATGGAAGAATATATGGGTGGATGAATTAGTAGTGGATGGATGGATAGATTGATGGACTAATAGAGGATGGATGGATGGACTGATGGATGGATGGGTAGATTAATTAATAGTTGATGGATGGATTAAATGGATGGGTGGATGAATTAATACTGGATAGAGGAATAGTTGATGGATGGAAGTATATATGGTTGGATGAATTAGTAGTGGATGGGTGGATGGATGAATGTATGAATGGATGGATGGATTAATAGTCTATGGATGGATGAATGGATGGATGGATGGCTGGATTGATGGGTGTATTGCTAATTGGTGAATGAGAGGATGGATGGGTTGATCATGGATGGATGGATTAATAGATGATGTGTGGATGGATAGATGAGTGGGTAAAATAATGATGATGAATGGATGATGAATATATAGACACAGATGAAATAAATCTGTCAGATTTGCACAGTTATTTTCTATAAACGCAGCGTTATCTAACAGTAGGAGAGAATCTTCATTTTTAATAATGTGTCTTTTATTGTTCCTGCGCTTGTTTGTGAAATGCCTTCAGCTCAGAGGAAAACTGCTGCAGTTTCACATCATTAAAATAATCCTAAAAAAGGTGAGCTTGAACTGGCTCTCGAGGGATCCTGCTGTTCCTGGACAGTAAGATAAACATGTGAAGTGTTAATCTGTGAGCGTTTATCTGCATTAGTGTTTCCTGAGGCTCTGCTTTCACCGAGATCTGCATCAACATCTCGCCCTGTGTGTGCGTCTGCAATGGAATTCACATGCAAAGATGCGCAAAACTGTAATATCGCATAAAGCATTTGTGAATTGTTAGCGCCAATAGCCTAGTGGTTAGCGTGTCGACACGTATCACCGAAATCCTCAAGTTGACCAGAGTTCGATTCCCAGCTCAAGGTCCTTTGCTGACCCTTCCCCAATCTCTGCTCCCCAATCTCCACCGTCCTATCACAATAAAGGTGAAAACCTATAAAAAGGGATATAATAAAGCAGTGATTCCATCCAATGAGAAACAGAAGAAAAGAAAATCATCACTTCCTGATTAAAAAAACAAACAGATATTGATCAGGGAAGTGTAGTTTGATGCGTTGGGATTTGCTACTGTGATGTTTTTTCCAACCCAGGCCTCATTCTGAATACGTACCCCTGTATACATTTCTGGAGAGTGCCAAATACATCCCAGGAGCTACGTTTTTTTTGCAGTTTTTGTTTTCGTGAATCCACCAGAGGCCGCTGTGTACCGCTTTCAGATCTCAAGTTTCTTTCGCGGTGGCTATTCGCACCTGCTGTTCTCATGGAAATCCACCAGAGGCCGCTGTCGACTGAATACTTCCTGCTTCGCTTCTGTTCGGACATCTTTGCCTACTGCTCAGCTCTTTGCACTCTTGCGTTTTATATTTTATACTCTAATTTTAACTTGAGCCTATGAGCACAGTGCTCAAACGAAAAGGCAAACTTTCTGGAATACGAATTTACTAACAAGAGTGGAATTCTCGACTCAACAATCCTCCCTCTACCAGCTGCGTGCATTCCTGAGACGGAAAATGCCTCTGGATCGGATTAATTCTGCACAAACTGCCACAGACTCTTACAAAAGATTGCAGTTCTTGAAACAAAGTTACTTGCGATCCGACCAGTTCATGCAGGACCGCTTCATTGTAGACAGCATACAGTTGGTGAGTCCTGTAAATCTACTCCAGCTACTGAAAATGAGCATGATAACTGATGGCATAAACAAGGTGCGAGACCAAAGTGTACTCGCGGGGTCAGATCAGATGCTGCTGCATTAGTGTCCTCTACCCCAAATACAGTTTCAAAACACATATGAAGTATTGAGTGATATGGGTGAAGAATCTCCAAATGCAGAGATCACATGACTCAGCAGCTAATTCTTCATGGAGCGGAGGCTCAAGGCAGATTAGACAGCAGCATTCTGCAGCGATCGCACCCGAGATAAGAACTCTGATTGTAGGAGATTCAATAATCAGGAATTTTAGGTGCAGAGCCACAATGACATACTGCTTCCCTCATGCAACAGTTTCAGAAAGAAAAGCAGGCTGATTTTTACCACATTTTCAGATCTTACCACATTCTCACCCTGTTATTCACTTTATTTTTTTATTTTTTGGCTTTTGTTTACTTTCTGGAACCATTCTTTCCCAGACTTGAACCCCTTTATTACCGGCAACTACTTTCTGCATCGCAAGTCCGCTGATATACATGGCGAGCTACTGGACAAACTGGTAACAGTGGGAAAGCCGTCCACATGGAGCAAAGCAGTCAGCTGGTAGCTTGAAAAGGAAAGGTGCCATACTGCCTTGTAGACAAAATACAGCCATACATACTTCTGGCTACATAAATCGGGATCTCCAGAAATGTTTCCAGGGGTATGTTTTCAGAATTAGCCCATGTTCGCTCTTTCTTCTCAAATAAATGAGCTGCGCCTCAGAAGACGAAACGCAATGAACGCGGTGGCTTTTGGAGGCGTGAGACGCTCTTTGGGAGCACAGACAGATGCTCAAGACAGTTCTGGAGGGAATAAAAATAGAAGAATATTAATACTGAAGCACTGTGATGACGTACTGATGGCTGACGCCCTTTACAATCACCAAAACAACATTTCAGATCTTTTACAATGGAAAAGCTGGAAACATGGAAAGCTGGAAACGGCATTAATATGACACACATTCATATCTGATCATCATCTGTCAGAAACTAAATCACTTTTCTAATGCTGGAATTTATTCAGTAAGTTTCTACACATTTTTTTCTTATCAAATATAAAGTTTATCCTACTCGGCTGTGCATTTATGTTATATTTAATGCACATTTTCAATATGTATGCACATCTTGGCATTTCTATCAATCAATTTTTAGGCAGTAATCCAAAATGCACATACAAATAGGTGACTGAAGACAGCTATAGATTCTCTGATCTAATATTCATTGGAGTTTGGAAAATGGGATTTAAGGCAAAATTGCTTTTTTAAAAATCAACTTTATTGTGAATGAATATTATGCCTTCTCTCTTTATAAACAGCTGAAGTCAGAATTATTCGCCCCCTGTATATTTTTTACCCCAATTTCTGTTTAACGGAGAGCAGATTTTTTCACCACACATTTCTAATCATAATAGTTTAATAACTCATCTCTAATAACTGATTTATTTTATCTCTGCCATGATGACAGCACATAATATTAGACTAGATATTCTTCAATACACTAGTATTCAGCTTAAAGTGACATTAAAAGGCTTAACTATGTTAATTAGGGTAAAGTTAGGGTAATTAGGCAAGTCATTGTATAACAGTGGTTTAATCTGTAGGCAATCTAAAGCAAATACTGCTTAGGGGTCAGGAAACCCCCTCTTTCAGTTCAAATCCACCTCAAAAACAAAACAAAAAAATGCTTCATGATGGGCGTGGAGCGCTGCGAGCAGAGGGAGGAGTGGGGGAAAAGAGAGGAGGGAACAACTGTCGGGGCACAAAATCAGACAAAACAAAATCTGACACAAACCATGAGGAGACGCGTGATTTTATAGTGCACAGAGTTAAAATGCAAAGAAATAAACAGTAAGTCATTTAATGCCCTGATACATTTACATAAGTGGGGACCTCTGAAATAGAGACTAAGCTGAAGGAAATTGAATGAATGAATGAATGAATGAATGAATGAATGAATGAATTTACACAAAACCATAATTTGTTCGATCATTATAAAGATAATCATGTTTATATAAACACTATAAATGAGGAGGACTTCTTTCCTACACTGAAAAAATGATTCAAAGATGATTCCTTGGATTTACTAAATTTTTTTACGTTACGTAGTTGTAAACAATTTATTTGGGCTGAATTTAAACAAACAAATTAAGTTAAACATTATTAAATTTAATTTGTTTGTTTAAATTCAACACAAATAAAACAGTTTTGCATGAAACACTTTTTTCAGTGTACTGAATCCCTGTGTCTGCAGAAACAGTGTAGCAGGTATCTGGCCCTATCTATTCCAACAATTAGCCCTGCCAGAAATCTGGAGATTTTAAACATATGGCAAACACAGCAGCACGGATATAGGCGATGTGTCTGAATGGTAACAAACTCAACTAATAAAAGACAAAGTCCGCCCTTCTCCAATTCTCCTACAGCTCTCCCGATAAAAATGCTTGCTGCACACAGCTTTGCTGTATCGGCTCTAATAGCATTGCGAGGAAAAACATGCAACAAACCCCATGGATCATGGAAACAAACACATCCGACCCTTCATGAATGGCTAAATACTGTGTGCTGTGTGCAGCCGCGGTCTCTCAGTTTGGCAAGTCTGTCTTCGAAAAGCAGGTGCTCTCATGAATAATTAAGAAGCAGGGTCTTTTCATAGGATAAGAAAACTCTGCTATGAATAATAATGAGAAACCAAAGCGTCATCACTCCACTAGCAGATTCACGCTGCTTCACAGATTTTGATCCCGTCCCAATAATGATTTTAAACCCGGAAGATGAAATTAGCTGACAGAAGCTCAAAATGATCCGGTTTTCCCACAGTTAAAGCTGACAGGTGCTAACGTTGTCTTAATTGATGTTTAACACACACATACATCTCTTAAAATCTCCAAAAAGTACTCCTTTAAGGGGTTAACAACATTGACTTTAAAATTGGCTTAAAAAAATAAAAGCTTTTACTTTATTCTAGTTGAAATAAAACAAACAAGACTTTTCCAGAAGAAAAAATATTATATGAAATACTGTGAAAATTTCCTTGATCTGTTAAACGCTATTAGGGAAATCTAAAAAATAAATAAACAAATAAAAATTCACCGGAGGATTAATATCTTTAACTTCAACCGTAACTCTTTCAGGAGTGTGGATTAATAACTGAAATAAAGCTTATTGTGTTTGTCTTAAGGGAAACAATAGGCCATTAACTAAAGAGTCAACAGCTTGCCATTGGATCCACACCTACAGGAAGAGTTTGCAAACGCCTGACAATTCGCTTTTTTTTTTCTGCAGACACATAAAGCCCCATCACACACACTCTGGCCGAGGGCTCAGCTGAGCATTTTCACACCTCGGAAATCAATTTCTCCGAGCCCTCGCTGCAAAACAATCCAAGTCTTCATTGCCTCTGTTGTGTTTGGCTCGGACTCCCCTGCGAGATTTGAAAAGCAGATATTCATAAAGCTGACGATGGATCTGAATTCACTCTGACAGACGATTTCTGGAGCTCAATATTTACCTGCACCGACACTGGAAACAAGCTGTTGCTGTAATATCTTTGTTTCATGTGTCTCGTCTGATTTTTTTATTTGTATTTTTTTGTTATATGCATACAGTACTAATATCGTTCAAGTCAGAGTTATAAGCCCTCATGTTTAATCTAAACTCTTTTATTGTTTTGTCCATGTTATGTTTAATGGAGAAGACATTTCTAAATGTAATTGTTTTAGTAACTCATTTCTAATAACTGATTTATTTTCTCTTTGCCATGATGACAGTACATAATATTTGACTAGATATTCTTCAAGACACTAGTATTCAGCTTAAAGTGACATTTAAGGTTAATTAGGGTAAAGTTAGGGTAATTAGGCAAGTCATTGTATAACAGTGGTTTATTCTGTAGACAATCCAAAACTAATATTGCTGAAGGGGGCTAATAATATTGACCTTAATATGACTTTAAAAAGTAATATTTAAAACTGGTTTTATTCTAGCCGAAATAAAACAAATAAGACTTTCTCCAGAAGAAAAAATATTATAGGAAATACTGTGAGAAATGTCCTTGCACCTTTAAATATTAAGAAACATTTTTTGTTTGTGTTAATAGTTACAAACACATACACAATATACAGTACCCTGAGTCTTGTGGCCTATCCAAGCTTTAGGAACAGCAAATACTAACTTGACTTCTAGTTGATCGTTTGGTATCAGAAGTGTCTTATATGAAAGGTAAAGGCCTCTAGATTACACTTATTTGAGCACAATAAAATCTGATCATGTCTTGATTATTAATGATTTCATTAGGACAGTAAGGTCTGACTCTGCTTAGACAGAAGTCTGGTCACTGAACCTTCAATAATGTCCAGTATAGAATATGTGCTCATGCTGCAGTGGAAACAGAATGAATATTGTGTCTGACTCCATCATGAGCTTGGAGGACTGCATCCATACATCTCTGACATGACTCAAATCACTGATTAATAAAGTCATCTGGAATGGCAAAGAAAGCGTTCTTGCAGGACTCCCAGAGTTCATCAAGAGTCTGTGTGTTCATCTTCAACACCTCCTCCATTTTACCCCAGACATGCTCAATAATGTTCATGTCTGGTGTCTGGGCTGGCCAATCCTGCAGCTCCTTGACCTTCTTCGCTTTCAGGAGCTTTGATGTGGAGGCTGAAGTATAAGAAGGAGCGCTATCCTGCTGGAGAATTTGCCCTCTCTTGTGGTTTGTAATGTAATGGGCAGCACAAATGTCTTGATACCTCAGGCTGTTGATGTTGATCATCCACTCTGCAGATCTCTCACACGGCCCCATACTGAATGGAACCCCAAACCATGATTTTTTCTTCACCAAACTTGACTGATTCTGTGAGAATCTTGACTCCATGCTGGTTCCAGTAGGTCTTCTGCTGTATTTGTGATGATTGGGATGAATTCAACAGATGACTCAGCAGAAAAATCCACCTTCTGACACTTCTACAAATGATCAACTAGAGGTCAAGGTATTATTTGTTGCAATAACCGAAGCAAAAATAATAGGATATAATGTGACCTACATTTTAGTTTAGGTCACAATTCATACTAACTACTGACTTATTATTAGTTATAAAGTATGATCTTATTCTGCATCCCTAATCCTACCCAAAACCTGAACCCAACTTCTACCTTAACAACTATTAATAAACAGCTAATTAGTAGTTTATTAAGCTAATAGTGTTAGTTAATGGTTTGTTAATTCCATGAATTATAACCTAAACTAAAATGTGTCTAATATAAAGTTGTAAGGGGTGGCATTTCTGTGTGGAGTTTGCAAGTTGGTGTGGGTTTCCTCCGGGTGCTCCAGTTTCCCCCACAGTCCAAACACATGCGCTGTAGGGGAATTGATGAACTAAATTGGCCATAGTGTATGATGTGTGTGTGTGAATGAAAGTGCATGGGTGTTTTGCCAATACTGGGTTGCAGCTGGAAGGGCATCCATATACAAAACATATAGTTATTACTGGAATAGTTGGCGATTCATTCCACTGTGGCAACCTCAGAAATAGAGACTAATCTGAAGGACAATGAATGAATGAATGAATACATTTTTAAGAGCACTATATTAATTATTGCATGTTATAATATTTCCTGAAGGATCATTCACTGGTTCTTATCTTCATCTTCAGCACCATATATTAATATTATAAAAGTGCTGCGCTATGTTTCATATACAGTCTCTATACAGTTTCTTTGTGTGCAGAACAGAGCGGGGGTCTTTATTCATACATGATTGAGTCTCTCATTGAGTCATTCTGAATCAATGAATCATTCAGATGGGTCTGCGAACTGATCAATCGATTCATTCAAAACATCTGATGGTAAAAATAACCCCCACAGACTTCAATCGTCTCAAGGAGAAACAAAAAGAAAATGCCTAGATGTTGTGTTCTCGCTGTAATCAATAATGACTTAAAATGCAGTTTCTTGGGCACAGAAGCTCCACGCAGCGCTTTTATCATACTTTTATGGTGTTTTGCATCTTTTTCAGAGCCTAAAAGCTTTAGTATGCATCCATTGTAATTGTGTATGAAGGAGCTGGAATAAATTCTTCAGAGCTTTTCCTTTGGACTTCCATGAGAGAGAGAAAGTCTTTGGGGTTGAAAGCGGAAAACAATTTAAAGCAGAGAAATGGAGACGAGAGAAAAGTTCAAGGAATTTTGAGCTGGATCTGCATTTACATACAGAGGAAAAATAATGGAGTCATACTGGAGTTTGGAGGTTTACTGAGTTTAAATTTTAAGAATAATTTCGTGAAATAAACAACTTACTTACGATGAATATCAGTGATAATCACTATTAAGCCATGCTAAAATATACTTATATACAGTTGATGTCAGAATTATTAGCCCCCCTGTTTATTTTCCCCACAATTTCTGTTTAACAGAGAGAAGATTTCTTCAACATTTCTAATCATAATAGTTTTAATAACTCGTCTCTAATAACTGATTTATTTTCTCTTTGTCATGATGACAGTAAATAATATTAGACTAGATATTCTTCAAGACACTTCTATACAGCTTAAAGTGACATTTAAAGGCTTAACTAGGTTAATTAGGTTAACTAGGCAGGTTAGGGTAATTAGGCAAGTTATTGGATAACGATGGTTTGTTTTGTAGACTATCGAAAAAAATAGCTTAAAGGGGCTAATAATTTTGTCCTTAAAATGGCTTTAAAAAAATTAAAAACTGCTTTTCTTCTAGCCAAAATAAAACAAATAAGACTTTCTCCAGAAGAAAAAATATTATCAGACATACTGTGAAAATTTCCTTGCTCTGTTAAACATCATTTGGGAAATATTAATAAAGAAAAAAAAATAAATCAATAGGGGGCTAATAATTCTGACTTCAACTGTATATTATATTATATTATATTATATTATATTATATTATATTATATTATATTATATTATATTATATTATATTATATATGTTTTAATTTGACATTTATTTTTAAGTGCAGTTGTATTGATGATACAATAACACCTCCTAAAAAGTATTATTATTATTATTATCATCATTATTATTATTATTATTATTATTATTATTATTATTATTATTTAAAAACAAAACAACAACAACAATAATAATAGTACATTTTACAATATGTTATTGTATTACCAATAGTATTATTATATTATTATTTATTATTTGTAGTACTATTATTGCTGATGTTATTATTAATATTATTATTATTATTATTATTATTATTATTATTATTATTATTATTATTATATTTTTAAATAATAATAATAATAATAATAATAATAATAATAATAATAATAATAATAATAATAATAATAATAATAATAACACCACTATTGATGATGCAATAACAAATCATAAAATGTATTATTATTACTATTAATATTATTATTTGAAACATTCATTCATTCATTCATTCATTTTCTTTTCGGCTTAGTCCCTTTATTAATCCGGGGTCGCCACAGTGGAATGAACTGCCAACTTATACAGCACATGTTGTACGCAGCGGATGCCCTTCCAGCCGCAACCCATCTTTGGGAAACATCCATACACACTCATTCACACTCATACACTACGGACAATTTAGCCCACCCAATTCACCTGTACCGCATGTCTTTGGACTGTGGGGGAAACTGAAGCACCCGGAGGAAACCAACGCGAACGCAGGGAGAACATGCTCCACACAGAAACGCCAACTGATCCAGTCGAGGCTCGAACCAGCGACCTTCTTGCTGTGAGGCGACAGCACTACCTACTGCGCCACTGTGTGACCAATATTTAAAAAAATAATAATAATAAATAATAATAATAATAATAATAACATAAAATTATGATAACAGCAATAACAATTAGTGTTATTTTATGTCTTGTGTTTGTATACATTTTTATAAAAAATAATACTTTCAGAATTATGTTTTATTTTGCCATTTATTGCAAAATAAGTGCATTTGCATTGATGATACAAGACATCCTAAAATGTATTATTATTATTTTTGTTTAGATTTTATATAATAATAATAATAATAAATTATTATATTAATACATTATATAAATAACAACAGCAATAACAATTACTACTACTATTGTATTAATCTTTGTGTTTGAATACGTTTTTATCAAAAAAAAAACATTTACTTTGTCAGTTTAAAGGTGAAATATCATGTCCTATTTCATAAAAGATGTCAAAATAAATATCTGCTTTTCACAAAATGGAGGCGTGAAGTTTTAGCTCAGAATACCGATCATTTATTATTGCAAAGACACATTTTTTTTTCTTTTTGGTGTGTGTCCCTTTAAATGCAAATGAGCTGCTGCTTTCCAGAAGAAAGGGCGGAGCCTCTGCATGACATTAAAATAGAAATGATAAAACAAGCTAATCTTGTGCAGCCACAATGTCAGAAATCAGAGTGAATAAATAATTATATAGATATTCATTCATTCATTTTCCTGGCTTAGTCTCTATTTCAGAGGTCTCCACAGCGGAATGAACCGCCAACTATTACGGCATATGTTTTGCCCAGCAGATGCCCTTCCAGCTGCAACCCAGCACTGGGAAACACCCATACACACTCATTCACTCACACACACACACACACACACACTACACCCAATTTAGTTCATCAATTCCCCTATAGCGCTTGTGTTTGGACTGTGGGGAAAACCGGAGCACCCCAAGGAAACCCACGCCAACACTGGAGAACATGCAAACTCCACACAGAAACACCAACTGACCCAGCTGAGACTCGAACCAGCAACTTTCTTACTGTGAGGTGACAGCACTAACCACTGAGCCACCGTGCTGCCCATAATCCAGATATTTAAGGACAAAATGTTTTAATCTGGGCATCAGGGATAGCTAAAGCATTTTTTAAAAAGTGTCCTTCATCTCATGTCTGCTTAGTGTGTGTGTGTGTGTGTGTGTGTGTGTGTGTGTGCGAGCTGCAGTTTTGTTTCTGTCAGATCTTAAATGAGCCGTTGACTGTGATTATTGAGTGACTCTATGATACTGCAGCCTGACAGACATTTCAGCTTTTTTTCCGGCTTGTTTTCTTTCACAGCGTCTCAGATGTGTCAGTACACTGCTTCCTACAGCCTGCCTGTCTGCACACACCCACGAGCACACACACAGGTTTGTTTTTGTGAATTGTGGGAACATTACATTAGTTTCCATTGTTTTAAACGGTACGAACCAACACAGGCTCACTGTGGATACGTACCCTTGTATACATTTCGGGAGAGCGCGAATTATGTAGCCAGAGGTATGTATGACTGCATTTTGTCTTTCAAATGAACGCTAGGGGATGGTATGACACTGCTAATTGCTTCTGTTTCTTTTTACGCTACACCAGCTGAACACTTCCGTGTGGATGGCTTTTCTGCTGTTTCCAGTTTGCTCAGTGGCCCCCATGTACATCGGTGGACTTAAATTGCAAAGCGGTTCCATAAAGCAGGTAAAACAAAAGCAAAAGGCAAAAAAAAAACTAAATAAACAATAAATAACGGTAAGAATGTGATAAGATCTGAAAAAGTGGTTAAAAAAACAGGGAAAGGTCTTTCTTTTTCTGGATCGCTTTGAAAATGCTATCAATTGGGTTTAGGGAAGAGGATGGGTTGGGGATCGGTCGTTCAATGGATCAGTCAATCGACAGTGGCTTCTCGTAGATTTATGTGTGAACAGTAGATGTGAATGCCATTCGGGAGAGAAATTGAAGAAAAGCATACACAGCGGCCTCTGGTGGATTCGCAAAAACAAAAAACTGCCCAAAAACGTACCTCCTGGGACATACTTGGCGCTCTCCAGAAATGTATACAGGGGTACGTATCAATAATGAGCCTGTGTGGGTAGGAACTGTATTTTCTATCACTCTCCCCCAACCCTACCCCTATACCCAATGTTCCTATATCCCAGTGGGGACACTCATAGATGTAATGATGTTTCTACCTCTAAACCCAACCCTTATAATACACTTGACATAAGTCTTGTCGTCGATCCCAGTTGTAACAAATAATAACTCGACTTCTAGTTGATCATTTGGGAAAGTGTCAGAAGGTGGATTTTTCTGCTGAATCATCTGTTGAACTGCATCCCAATCATCACCAATACTGCAGAAGACCTACTGGAACCAGCATGGAGCCAAGATTCTCACAGAATCAGTCAAGTTTGGTGAAGGAGAAATCATGGTTTGGGGTTACATTCAGTATGGGGGCGTGCGAGAGATCTGCAGAGTGGATGATCAACATCAACAGCCTGAGGTATCAAGACATTTGTGCTGCCCATTACATTACAAACCACAGGAGAGGGCAAATTCTCCAGCAGGATAGCGCTCCTCATACTTCAGCCTCCACATCAAAGCTCCTGAAAGCAAAGAAGGTCAAGGTGCTGCAGGATTGGCCAGCCCAGTCACCAGACATGAACATTATTGAGTCATCTGGGGTAAGGTGAAGGAGGAGGTGTTGAAGATGAACACAAATAATCTTGATGAACTCTGGGAGTCCTGCAAGAAGGCTTTCTTTGCCATTCCAGATGACTTTATTAATCAGTGATTTGAGTCATTGCAGAGATGTATGGATGCAGTCCTCCAAGCTCATGATGGAGTCAGACACAATATTCATTCTGTTTCCACTGCAGC
Source organism: Danio aesculapii (assembly GCF_903798145.1). Taxonomy (NCBI): domain Eukaryota; kingdom Metazoa; phylum Chordata; class Actinopteri; order Cypriniformes; family Danionidae; genus Danio; species Danio aesculapii. The sequence continues at coordinate 21,889,625 of NC_079452.1, forward strand.
ATGACCACATATTCTATACTGGACATTATTGAAGGTTCAGTGACCAGACTTTAGTCTAAGCAGAGTCAGACCTTACTGACCTAATGAAATCATTAATAATCAAGGCATGATCAGATTTTATTGTGGACAAATAAGTGTAATCTAGAGGCCTTTACCTTTCATATAAGCCACTTCTGATACCAAATCATCAACTAGAAGTCCAGTTATTATTTGTTCTTCCTATAACTTGAATAGGCCACAAGACTATTGTCAGGTGTACACCATCAGCATTTCCAAATCCTCATTGTGATATAAAAATAGGCACACACATCCATACACACACACACACAATACTGATGGCATGTGCTGAACATGTTGTGCTCTCCCACCATGTGTAGGTGTGTGTTCTCTCTGTGTGGCAGAACACACACACAGACAGCAATCTAATCACAGGAGTAAAGCGAAAACCTCACATCCACAGCCCAGCGCCGCTGCCAAACTGCTGATCGATTAGATGTGTGTGTGTGTGTGTGTGTGTGTGTGTGTGTGTGTGTGTGTGTCTGCGTGTGTGTGTGTGTTACCTCGAGGTGCAAAACTCTGCGTGCAAATGAAAGATTTCTCAAGGCCGGCGAGTGTGCTGACGGTTCCTATATCTATTTCTGGACGGTGCGTTCCTCTGTGTCAAGCACCAATTATGTGTAATACGTATGGAGGGCCTAGCCTAGCACGAGCTCAGTATGCTAATGTGACGATGTGGAGAAGCTCTGGAGATCCACAGCATTAAAAGCTCCTCCAGCCTCAAGGACTCGCAAAATATCAGCAATAACGGATCAATGCGTTTGATCAATCGCAACAATTACCGTTTACAGCAGGCCTGGCGCTGCTACGCTAGCACTCTGCCTAGCATCATCACCCAGCATGCCACACTGCATCCCCAATGAAAAATTCATGAGGATCCCTTTTATAGGGAATATATCAAGTGCCAAATTACAGAGGATGAAACACATACACACACACACACACACACACACACACACACACACACACAGAGAGAGAGCCATTCTTTTCTCTCATGAGCAGGTCCAGACAGACACACACTTTTATGCATTTTCTGTGCAAATTCTGGGTTAAAATATTCAACATGCGACGCAGTGGCACAGTAAGTAGTGCTGTCGCCTCACAGCAAGAAGGTCGCTGGTTCGCACCTCGACTGGGTCAGTTGGCGTTTCTGTGTGGAGTTTGCATGTTCTCCCTGCCTTTGCGTGGGTTTCCTCCGGGTGCTCCGGTTTCCCCCACAGTCCAAACACATGCGCTATAGGGGAATTGGAAGACTAAATAGTCCCTAGTGTATGAGTGTGAGTGAGTGTGTATGGATGTTTCCCAGAGATGGGTTGCGGCTGAAAGGGCATCCGCTGTGTAAAACATGTGCTGGATAAGTTGGCGGTTTATTCCGCTGTGGCGACCCCTGATTAATAAAGGGACTAAGCCGAAAAGAAAATGAATGAATGAATATTCAACATATCCATGGGTTACACTCATACTTAGAGTTATAATTAGGGTCTCATTTGTAATTTACAGTCCCAAAATAATTGTAAAAATTATTCTTATAAATTTGCTAAATAAATA
>NC_079452.1:21896229-21909704 GCF_903798145.1 Danio aesculapii
ACTAAGCCGAAGGAAAGTGGACAAATGAATGAATATGTATTAATAAATTAATATAAACAATTAAATAAATTAACAAATAAATAAATGAATATGAATAAACAATTAAATAAATTAACAACTTTAACTAATAGATACATAAATAAATAAATAAATAAATAAATAAATAAATAAATAAATGCCATTTGTTACTTAAATAAATGTTAATTAAAACTAAATGTAAAATATAAAACTGATTTTATTCCAGCTAAAAAAGTTTTTAAAAAGCTGGAATCGAATAAATAAATAAATAAATAAATACATCATATTTGTTACCTAAATAAATGCTAAATGAAGGTAAATACTGTAAACGTAAAGCTAGTTTTATTCCAGCTAGTTTCTAATGAAAAATAATGCTCATTTTGATTTTTGAGTTGAATATTATTACTACTAAAATAAAAAATAAAATAAATACATGCATTTATAAATAAATATTAATAAAATAAAGCAAAATTATTATTGTTAAACTATATAGACATAAAAAAATTAAACTAATTAAACCTGTAAAATACAAAAAAACAGAACAAATAATGAAAACTATTTATTTACAAAATGCTACAATCACAATGAATTATTATATTTAGTTAAAATTGATTACCACAAATAATTTCATCTGTTTTCCTGAAAAAATAGCAAAAAATTATTAAATTAAATAAATTAAAAATGTAATAAAAAAAAGTGCCAACATTTGGTAAATGAAGTGAAAATTGTATAAAAACCGGAATCGAATAAATAAAAAAATAAATGAATAAATAAATCATGTTTGTTAATTAAATACATGCTAATTAAGGTTAAATATAAATGCAGAACTCATTTTATTTCAGTTAGTCCCTAATGAAAAATAATTCTGGTTTAGACTTTTTAGTTTACTATTAAAATAAAATAAATTATAAATATATATATATAGACATAAGAAAAACTAAATTAAAAACTGCAAACACACCACAAAATCATTAAAACTAAAACAGAAAATAAATATATAAAATAACAAAGAGTGGTACAAATAATCACAATGAAACAACTTATTAGTGAAAATTACTGTAAATAAATTAGCCTGTTTACCCTAGAAAATAAAATAAAATAAAATAAAATAAAATAAAATAAAATAAAATAAAATAAAATAAAATAAAAAATAAAATATAAAATAAAATAAAGATAAAATAAAATAAATAAAATAAATAAATAAAATAAAATAACATAAATAAAATAAAATAAAATAAATTAAAATATAAAAAAGTTTCCGACATTTAGTAATTAAAGTGAAAATTGTATAAAAACCTGAATCAAATAAATAAATAAATAAATAAATAAATAAGTAGAGCATTACTTGAGCATTAAAAATGAGAGTTATTTTTCATGCTTTAATATTTCATCTTTAGTACAACTGAAAAATAACAACAAAAAAAATCACTAAAACAACAATAATTTTCTAAATTAACTTGTATACAACTGACATTTGGGGAGTTAAAGGCTAAATCAAACCCAGTTTGTCCTGCATCAGCGTTCAGCCTCTGAACAGAAAGTAGCTTGTTTTTACGTTAGTATTTTTGACCTTGATACAAAACAGAATTAGTTGTATTCCCCACAGCGCTTTCTGACAGGATTTCCACTGATTTAGTCAGTTGCCAGAGTTCATTAGGTCTTAACAGCGGCAGACGCTACAACATTTGCCAAAACCAATCCGCTTACAACAGATTTCAGCACATCCAGACTCACACCACTCATGAAATGTTGAGGAAAAATCTTGCTTTTGTAAAAGACTCATGTCATCTCAAGACATTATGTTAGGATAAGAGGGTCCCTATTCTGTGAATGTGGCAAAAAAAAAAACAGTCTGCTTCATAAATAATGACAATGACGGCTTGAAAGTGAATCACAATATAACATATCAACTGTCCGGCAGCATGGGAAACAAATGAATACTGCAATAACTATTCAAAACGTGCACAGAATATGAAACAAGTCATGGATGAGCAGCATTATAAGCAATTGCATTTACTCTCCTTTAATAACCAGGAGCATATGCAATCTTTTTAATGACCGTATATTTGAATGTGTTGTGCATAAACTGGAAGTCATACGTCTTTCAGTGTATATATTCTAGCAAATAATGACCATAACAATCTGGAAGTCATACGTCTTTCAGTGTATATATTCTAGCAAATAATGACCATAACAATCCGCTAAGACTGCAGAATAAGCCTGATGTAACCTGAATTCACCATTTAACAGCACTATTAGATAACGGTTACATTTCATTGTTCATTTTTCTCACATTTAATAAAAAATCGGGAATGAAGACATCATACAGTAATATGAATAGATGTCCTCTTATTAGGCCATTGTTGCACATTTCTTTATAAAAGTGAACTACTCACAAGAATCACCTTATCCGTCTTCTGAAATATTATCCAGAGCTCCCAAAACTAGGATCCAATCTCCTCTCCTGCCCAGTACAAAACACGAAAACCCTCAAAACATCATGCAACTCTGAGTGTGCCTCACACAGGTGAGTGGGCCTGACAAACCACCTGTAGAAAACACACACTTTCATCTCTCTGACACTTTAACCGTCACTTAAACCGGCACCAGTTTGTGTATTTGCCCAGACACTTTCCTACAATCACTACATATCTCTAGAATAAAACATTTCTGAAGTGAACCTCACACAGGTGAGTGGGCTTGATAAACCACCTGAAAAAAAAAAAAAAACATTTGTCTCTCTGACACTTTTCCAGACAATTGCACTAGTTTTGCACGATTGCACCAAACACTTTCTTACACTCACTGCATGTTGTTAGTGAAAATATAAATTAAAAAAACCTTGTGCAAGTATACCTCAAACATGTGAGTGGGCTTGACAAACCACCTGCAGAAACACTCTTCTCTATGCACCAGACACCTGTAAATACTAAACTATGTATAGTATACTATACTAAACTGTACTATACTATACTATAATACCTACAGTATGGTGTGGTTCAACAGCAATATTGTATTTATTAATTATTATTTTATATATTACATGTTAATTATAATGAATGAACGAACCAACCAACCTGCCAATCAGCCAATTAGCCAAACAACCATCCAGCATTCCAACCAACTAACCAACTAACCAGCCAAAAAAACCGAACAACCAACAAGCCAAACAACTAACCAGCCAAACAACCAACCAACCAACCAGCCTTATATCCAACCATCCAAAAAAACAACCAGTCATCCAATCAACCATCCAACCAATTAACTAACCAACCAGCCAGCCTGCCAACAAACCATTCACCCAGCCAACCATCCAACCAACCATCCATCCATCCATCCATATATCCATGCATCCATCCATCCATCCATCCATATATCCATGCATCCATCCATCCATCCATCCATCCAGCCAGCCAGCCAGCCAGCCAGCCAGCCAACCAACTAGCCAACAAACCAACCAGCCAACAAACCAGCCAATCAATCAACCAAACAACCATCCAACCAGCCAGCCAACCAGTCAGTCAAGCCTCCAACCAGCCAACAACCAACCAGCCAGCCAACCATCCATCCAACCAACCAACCAACCAGCCAGTCAAGCATCCAACCAGCCAACAAACCAACCAGCCAGCCAACCATCCAACCAACTAACCAACCAACCAACCAACCAACCATCCAACAAGCCAGCCAACCAACCAGCCAATAAACCAACCAATCAATCAACCAACCAACCATCCAACAAAACCATCCAACAAGCCAGCCAGCCAGCCAACCAACAAAACCATCCAACAAACCAGCCAGCCAACCCACCAACAAAACCATCCAACAAGCCAGCCAACCAACCAACCAACCAGCCAGCCAACAAACCAGCCAACCAACCAACCAACCAACCAACCAACCAACCAACCAAACCATCCAACAAGCCAGCCAGCCAACCCACCAACCAACCAACCAACCAACCAACCAACCAACCAACCAACCAACCAACCAACCAACCAACCAACCAACCAGCCAATCAATATAGTTTTTTCTCATGTGGGAGCCAGTTGGAACATTCACATATTATAATTGATGTTGAACCAGCAGGCAGGTCATCGCTTCATCCCTATGAGTAAACCTATAGACTAATATTGACCCTGCTGTAACTGCAGCACTGACGTCAACATGACAGTAATGGGAGACATTGACAGAAAGTAACTATGCAGGTGAACTCTGTTTCTCCGGCAGGTTAATCAGGTCCATTAACTCAAACCGGCAATAACAAGACACTTTAACCTTGGCCAGAGACTCTTTTAAGAGCAATGACGCCATCAGAAAAACAGCATTAGCTGCTTATAATGATCCAAAACAAGATCTGTCTATCAGGCACACACACACAAAACATGTGGGAAATCTGTAAATGAAAGCTCAATACATTTTTAATTAGTCTTAACACATTGATACTGAACTGCATGAGAAAGATCTTCTCACCTAATGACCATCTGTATTGGCTACTGGCTTTAAAAATCTAATGTCTGTAAAGCAGCCAGACACATCAGTCCTGTCTTTGTCCATGTGTATGTCTGCTTTCAATACTTAATGAGAGCTTGTTTTATTTCACACAGCAACATTGTGTTTCACTCAAAAAGCCACTTGTTTTTCAAGGCTTTTGCTCATTCTTAAAGTCACCCTGTTCTGTTATCTTGATGCTTTCTCAGCTTGTTTTAGAGTGGGTGAAAATTTTTTTATACAATATATATATAATCTATTTTTTTTAATTACGTCCAGAGGTCGAAACACTTTCTCTATTAACCCTGCCTTTCTGATTAATCAGATGACCATACACTGTCCTGATTGGTCACATGGAACCAACTCTGCTCTGATTGGTCTGATAGGTAGATCTTACTCTGATTGGTCAGATGGTCATACCCTGCTCTGATTGGTCAGATGGACTTGCGTCTACTGAGATTGGTCAGATGGTCCTACTCTGCTATGATTGGCCAGATAGCCCATTTCTGCTCTGATTGGTCAGATTGTTCTACTTTGTTCTGATGGTTCACATTATTCTACTCTGCTCTGATTGGTCAGATGAACTTGAGTCTACTCTGATTGGTCAGATTTGTCCTACTCTGCTATGATTTGTCAGATAGCCCATGCTCTGATTGGTCAGATGGTCCTACTCTGCTCTGATTGGTCAGATAGACTTGACTTTGTTCTGATTGGTCAAATAGTTATTATCTGCTCTGATTAATCCAACAACCATACTCCGCTCAGAATGGTCAGATGGACCTGACTCCGCTCAGATTGGTCAGACAGACCTGACTCCGCTCAGATTGGTCAGACGGACCTGACTCCGCTCAGATTGGTCAGACAGACCTGACTCCGCTCAGATTGGTCAGACAGACCTGACTCCGCTCAGATTGGTCAGACGGACCTAACTCCGCTCAGATTGGTCAGACGGACCTGACTCCGCTCAGATTGGTCAGATGGACCTGACTCCGCTCAGATTGGTCAGATGGACCTGACTTCGCTCAGATTGGTCAGATGGACCTGACTTCGCTCAGTTTTGTCAGATGGATCTGACTCCGCTCAGAATGCTCAGATGGATCTGACTCCGCTCAGATTGGTCAGATGGACCTGACCCCAATCAGATTGGTTAGATGGACCTGACTACACTCAGAATGGTCAGATGGACCTGACTCTGCTCAGATTGGTCAGATAGACCTGACTCCGCTCAGATTGGCCAAATGAACCTAACCCCACCCAGATTGGTCAGATGGACCTGACTCCACTCAGATTGGTCAGATGGACCTGACTCCGCTCAGATTGGTCAGATAGACCTGACTCCACTCAGATTGGTCAGATGGACCTGACTCCACTCAGATTGGTCAGATGGACCTGACCCGCTCAGATTGCTCAGTGGACCTGACTCCACTCAGATTGCTCAGATGGACCTGACTCCACTCAGATTGGTCAGATAGACCTGACCCCACTCAGATTGCTCAGATGGACCTGACTCCACTCAGATTGCTCAGATGGACCTGACTCCTCAGATTGGTCAGATGGACCTGACCCCACTCAGATTGTCAGAGGACCTGACTCCACTCAGATTGTCAGATGGACCTGACTCCACTCAGATTGGTCAGATGGACCTGACTCCACTCAGATTGGTCAGATGGACCTGACTCCACTCAGATTGCTCAGATGGACCTGACTCCACTCAGATTGCTCAGATGACCTGACTCCACTCAGATTGCTCAGATGGACCTGACTCCACTCAGATTGGTCAGATGGACCTGACCCCACTCAGATTGGTCAGATGGACCTGACTCCACTCAGATTGCTCAGATGGACCTGACTCCACTCAGATTGGTCAGATGGACCTGACTCCACTCAGATTGGTCAGATGGACCTGACTCCACTCAGATTGGTCAGATAGAACTGACTCGGCTCAGATTGGTCAGATGGACCTGACTCGGCTCAGATTGGTCAGATGACCCAGGCTGTTGAAACTGGTCATCTTTTTAATTCATCTCTGCTGTTCTTTTGCGAGACAATAATCCCATGTAACCTGCACATTGATCTTTAAAACTGTGCAGACCTTTTGCATTCTCAAACAGCTACATTACACCCAGCATTAAAGGTCATATCTGAAAAAGCACAATGGGGCATTTTAAAGCTCATTAGTAAGGTCTATTGAATGGAGAGTTCTGCAAGTGAAGGTGCAAGTATTTAAGACTGAAATGAAGCACATTCTTTAAAAAATACAACTTCACAGAAAAGCCATATTCGGATCCTTTCATTGATTGGTTCACAAAGGAACATTTTATTTTTCTTAGTGTGAAGAACAGTTTAATAATATAAAGAGCTTGAAAATGTTTCATTGACGGTTTATTCCTGAATCCATTAATACCAATAATGACCACATTTTACCCAAATAACCCTCTTTTTCACAAATGAAAGCAGAAAAGATGCTATTGTAGTCTATTATCATGGTCACCACATCATCAATCAATTATCATCATCTTCATCACCAGTCACATAAAGCAAATGCCTTCTGCCTTTTCCCAGACAGCATTTCTGTCCTTATGAATTTGACTTTGTAAATATGAGTCAAATCCAGAAAAACTGATCTGATATTGGACATAAAACAATTAAGTTGTCCCGAAAACAACCTAAAAATTGAGTTGTTTCACACTTTGAGTGCACAAAAAAATGAGGTTTGCTGTTAGTTCAAACTACTTCAATACCTCAAACACAATTCTTGAGTTTTTTGGGACACAACTTAACTGTGTTATGTTCAATCACTTAAAATGGTACAAACGAATGTTAACTTAATTCCTTCGTGTTCTCCCAACACAAATAGATTATGTGGAACCCGAAGGGAATCGATGACTCTATTTGACAAGAATTCATGATTTTCTAATGGAAGTGAACATACATTAAGGCCGCGTTTACATTGTCAGGTATTGATGCCTTAATCTGATTTTTTAGACTGTCCGTTTACACGTTCTTTTAATTGTGACCCATATCCGATTCATGTGTTTACACTTGCTATACAATTTACGACGTCGCGCATACATAATTGTGGGTTCTAGCATCTGCACTACACTAGCCACGATGGAAGAAATTGTCTTGCTTTCAGCTCGAAGGTCGCCCAACTTTAAAATGATTTTGAGACAGAGGAGGAGCGAAAGGGCAATCATCGCAGCTTACGCCTGTGGTTCATATATGGTGTCCTCCACCATTCAGAGGAATTTGTGGGTACGAGAGAGATCTCAGGTCTGATGGGAGCAAATTGTGGTGACTGACCGGTTTCCTCTGTTGTTATTGTTTACCACATCAGCGTCTCCATAAACGCTCTTCCTTCTACGCCATTAAACTGCAGAGAAGTACCACAATGTCGTAAGTTTAATGACGAACAAAACTGATTTTTTTTTTACATATCCACGTAAAAAACAAACAAATTTATACATTTAAACCAGAGTTTTCTTTTAAAAGCGTCCTGCCGTTATCACCGCGTAATGAATCTTGGGATGTTCGAGGTCGTAAAGGATCCACCGGTTGTGTCCTTCATTACCTGGCAAATGAAGGACGCATTTGGAGGCTGCGTTTGAAGGAGCCTTCAAATTTTTTTGAAATGAGACAGCCTTCGTTGTGCCACGATGACGCAGTGCAGTTCGAATGCATCCAGAGGATGCAGCCTCTGAAATGAGACACAGCTACTGTCGCGATGACGTACAAAATGGACTGCCTCAATAAATCTAATCTCCCTGTTTACATAGTCGCATTGTCACATATCCGTTTATATCTGATTTATTTCCACATAGGAAGGAGGCCGGAAACAGATCTCTGAATATCCGAATGCATGCGTTTTTTTTCATGTTTACGCGGTCATAAAACATATCCGATCTGTGTCACATATGAGCCAAAAATCTGAATTGGGCCACATTTAACTGGCAAAATATAATAACTAAATTACAAGCTACACTTAATAAAATAGAACGAATAAACAGTCGGGCTGTGCAATTAATCAAAAATTCGGATTCCCGCCCCCTTTCCAGTTGTACACATTTGTTGCTCTGCAAAGCTCAGTTCCACGTGAGAATAACTACAAGCATGTGCTGTAATGTAACGTTTGCAGCACAGGATGCGGATCATTCGTTGATGTACTTTCAAATCATTCATGTTTTTAAATCGCAAATGAGAGCGCATGCTGTTGTGTGTGTGTGTGCTCAGCCTCAGAGACGAGCAGAGCACACACATCTAAAGTCATCTTAATGTGAGCGCTTTAATGGTCAAATAGGTGTCAAAACGCGGTGATTATTCATATTAACCCTTATTTATGTAATAAACAAACGAGATGAGAATCAAAAGACATGTGAAAGAGAAAGCATAAATCAGAACCGCACTACTCTTAAAGTGACAGCGCACAATATTCCTGATGCAGACTGTTTTTATCAATAATCAAACAACCAAAGGAGAAAATCCCTCACTGCTCTTGACTGAAGGACTGCTGGAGCTATAATTAAAGTGTTTTTCTTACAGTGAAGATGCTTAAAGCTCAGTTTGTTTCATGTGTTTATTCTATTGTATATTTATTTTCCTTTCCTTATTTACAGGGAGGAAAATAACTGTATATATACTGTACACAGCTGAAGTCAGAATTATTAACCCTCCTAAATTATTAGTGAACCCTTCCCCCCCACATTTTCTGTTTAATGGAAAGAAGATTTTTTTCAACACATTTCTAAACATTAGATTTAATAACTCATCTGATTTCTTTTATCTTTGCTATGATGACAGTAAATAATATTTGACTTGATATTTTTCAAAAGTGCAATTCAAAGGATTAATTAGGGTTATTAGGCAAGTCATTGTATAACAGTAGTTTCTTCTGCAATCAAAAATATATATATATTGCTAAAAGAGGCTAATAATATTGACCTTAAAATGGGTTTCAAAATATTTAAACCTGCTTTTATTCAACCAAAGTAAAACAAATAAGACTTTCTCCAGAAGAAGAAAATATTATAGAAAATACAGTGAACAATTTCTGAATCTGTTAAACATCATTTGGGAAATATTTATAAATATATATATATATATATATATATATATATATTCACATTGAGGCTAATGATTTTGACTTCAGCTGAAAATCGTTTTGAATACAGTGATTAAAGTTATAACCAAAATAATCCTGATTATGATTTTTCCCATAATCGAGCCACCCTAATAAACAGTGCTTTATGGATTATGCAGAGTCTATTTACATCACAAAATATATTGCAGAAAAACTAAATATCACAACAGCCCCAGTGGAGAGAGAGAGAGAGAATTAGATTTTTAGAAATCAACTTTTTCAACACTATATAACACCACAAAAATCCCTGTCATGCTGTAGCCGTTTCATATTAACAACAATCAAAAGTGCAGAAATTATTATTATAACACTACTCCAATTCAAAAGACTCTACATCATGCATTTATTCGTTTTCCTTCAGCTTAATCTCTATTAATCAGTGGTCGCCACAGCGGAATGAACCACCAACTAATCCAGCATATGTTTTACACAGCGTATGCCCTTCCAACTGCAAGCCAGTACTGGGAAACACCCATGAACACTCATTCACACACACACACACACACACACACACTCAAACTTAATCCAATTCCCCTGTAGTGCATGTGTTTAGACTGTAGAGGAAACCGGAGCACCCTCAGTAACCCAACGCCAACATGGGGAGAACATGCAAACTCCATATAGAATGCCAACTGACCAAGCCGGGACTTGAACCAGCAACCTTCTTGCTGTGATACCACAGTGCTAACCACTGAGCCACCGTGCCACCCTTGCAATCAACATTTCGGTTAATAACTAAAGCAAATGAGAAAGATAGAGAGATACATGCTAAAGAGAAGAAAATAAGTGGACAGCAGTTTTCATGCAGTGTTCGGGTCACAGGTAAAGCGGCTGAAGAAAATCAGCACTTAACCAACCATTAGGCACTGGATGGGTTCCCACACACACACATACACACACAGGAAGTGAGGTAATCAAATGCTGAGAAGAAGATTGATCGGCTATTTTCGGCAAACCTTTCTGCGGGAAGAGCAGAAGACTGAAAGGTTGAATCTCAATCTTTCACAAACCACCCTGCAGGAATCAGATCTTTGACTATGAAGATACACATCGAGGGAGTAAAAATACGCACATCAATATGGATTTACAGTATATATCAATAATAGGACTACACTGCTTTTCTTACTTAGAGCTTTTGTCTCTTTTTTTGTACTAATATCTTAAAATCATTAAATCAAGAAGCATTTTCTAGACAAGAAAAATATTGTGTTCAACATTTTTGAATTCTAAACATAGGTTTCTGCAGCGGTCCGCGGCGCCCAGCCGTCGACTTGAGTGTACCCTGATAGAAACCTATGTTTATAATTCTAAAACGCTGCTAGTTAAGATCACAGGGAGCTTCTGGGATCGCGAGAAATGCAATCGGCTGAAGTATAAGGTAGACTCAATGAGAAGTACACATGTTTGCAAACCTACCTAAAGATACAACCATAATTCCGATTAGAGCGATCATGTGGAGAATATTGATCTTGTGTTGAGCCCAATGAGCCTTGCATCTAAAAATAGAGCTAGCGTGTTTCTTTAGTGATATCGCTTCGACTCACGCTGAAAATGGCGGACGTGAATCAACAAACTGAGGATATGATGACGCGCCTGTCAATCAATATTGGTGGGCGGGGGGACCGCTCTCTTATGTAAAGTTGCGGTCGGTTTGAAAACCGCTCCAATTGGTCCACCGTTTTTTATGTTGTTAAATTGAATCACTGGGTGTTTATATCACCCCAATATGACAGTCTATACACCATACTGCACATATGTGTCCACAGCTTGAAAAGTAGATTTTTTACCATAGGTGCCCTTTAAATCAAGAAGCATTTCCTAGACAAGCGAAACAGAGTCCCATATCATACCCCGGCGCAATAAGTGCAAGACAATATGACGGTCTGACGCTTGAAAAGTAGATTTTTTTACCATAGGTGCCCGGACAAACTCACTTAATTTTGACTCACTACTTTGAAAATACAATAGTTTTTTGCTTGTGATTTAAGATGTTTTAGATATTTGGACTAGAACAAGACAAAAACTAAGTTAGAAAAAAGATGCAGTGTAAAGATTATTATGATGTAACTTATTTATGTAAAATATTGATTCGTCCATACATATTTTTATAGTCTTAATAATATTTTTGCTAGTGAGCATTGTTAGACCTAAGGTAAACATTTAATCCATGCATGTTAAATGCATATATATATATATATATATATATATATATATATATAATATATAATATATACACATACACATACACACACACACACATACACACACACATACACACACACACACACATACACACACATACACACACACACACATACACACACACACACACACACACACAACACACCACACACAATACACACACAATACACACACACATACCAACACACACACACACCACACACACACACCACACACACACACATACATACATATTTAATCATATTAATCAAACAGCAGTGTTTGTTTGATGATGTCAGTTTGACAGATTGGGCACAATATGCTTAGCCACGCCCCTCAAATAACCGTTCAGTAAGCTATGAGCAAAATTCGACTGGAGGAGTACAAAAGTGAAACCCGCTCCCTACTTAATATTCCGATTCTGTTGCAAATACATAAAAGTCTGCAAAATTTCTAGGGGAATTGATGAACTAAATTGGCTGAAGTGTATGAGTGTGTGTGCGAATGAGTGTGTATGCTGTTTCCCAGTACTGGGTTGCAGCTGAAGGGCATCCGCTGTAAAACATATGCTGGATAAGTTGACGGGTTAATTGGCTGTGGTGACCCCTAATGAATAAAGGACTGAGCCAAAGGAAATGATGCATATATTAAATAAAATTAAACTAAATTAAACTATTAAAAAATAAATAATTAAATATTAAATGAATAAATAAACAATTAAAAAATTAAATTAAATTAATTAAATTAAATTAAATTAAATTAATTAAATTAAATTATAAATAAAACAAATAATTAAATAATTAAATGAATAAACAATTAATAAATAAATAAATATAATAGATAGAATAAATATATATTATGAATAAATAACAAATTAATTAAATCAAATTAAATTAAATTAAATGATTAAAAATAAATAAACAAATAATTAAAATAATTAAAGAAAATAAACATTACATTAAATTAAAATAAATAAATAAATAGATAGGAATAAATAAATAATTAATGATAATAAACAATTAAATTAAATTAAATTAAATTAATTAAATTAAATTAAATTAAATTAAATTAAATTAAAATTAATTAAATTAAATTAAATTAAATTAAATTAAATTAAATAACCTGCATCATATCTCTTTCTGATTGCTGTTTAGGCAGACATTATTTAAATGTCTTGGCCTTCAGATTCTCCCAGGAGAAATAAAATCGACCTTGGAAATCTGAGCTCTCATTTCTCCTCATGTGCTGCATTTGAGCCTGGAGAAACAATTTTCTATATTTTCCCCATCATTTACTCGATAAAGGTAAAGAGCTGTTCCTGCACATGTTTATTTCTTTACGGCTGGATACTTAAAGGGATAGTTCACGCAAAAATGAAAATCTCCAGTTAATCTCCTCACCCAGCTCATCCGAGATGTAGGAGACTTTTTGTTTTACCCTTCAGTAAAGCTGAATCAGTGGTGAATTTTCATTCTTGGGGTGAACTATCCTCACAAGACTTTAAAATGCTACAAAAAACAGAGGAGAGCAGCTTTTTCGGCTCTACATTATTGAACAGCCGGTCTTAAAACGTCATTTCCTTTGGCTTTTATAGGTTTATGAGCTTTTAATGTTTTATAGTGTGTTTCATGTTTTTATTGCTTGTTGCTGTTTT
>NC_079452.1:21909804-21919804 GCF_903798145.1 Danio aesculapii
AAAATAAAATAAAATAAAATAAATAAAAATATTAAAATAAATAAAAATATAAAATAAAATAAAATAAAAAAATAAAATATAAAAAAGTTTCCAACATTTGTAAATAAAGTGAAAATTGTATAAAACCTAAATCAAATAATAAATAAATAATAAATAAGTAGACATCTGAGCATTAAAAATGTTATTTTTCAAGCTTAATATTTCATCTTTAGTACAACTGAAAAAATAAACAAACAAAAAAAATCACTAAAAACAACAATAATTTCTAAATTAACTGTATAAACTGACATTTGTGGGAGTTAAAGGCTAAATCAAACCCAGTTTGTCCTGCATCAGCGTTCAGCCTCTGAACAGAAAGTAGCTGTTTTTACGTTAGTATTTTTGACCTTGATACAAAACAGAATTAGTTGTATTCCCCACAGCGCTTTCTGACAGGATTTCCACTGATTTAGTCAGTTGCCAGAGTTCATTAGGTCTTTAACAGCGGCAGACGCTACACATTTGCCAAAACCAATCCGCTTACAACAGATTTCAGCACATCCAGACTCACACCACTCATGAAATGTTGAGGAAAATCTTGCTTTTGTAAAGACTCAAGTCATCTCAAGACATTATGTTAGTGATAAAGAGGTCCCTATTCTGTGAATGTGGCAAAAAAAAACAGTCTGCTTCATAAATAATGACAATGACGGCTTGAAAGTGAATCACAATATAACATATCAACTGTCCGGCAGCATGGGAAACAAATGAATACTGCAATAACTATTCAAAACGTGCACAGAATATGAAACAAGTCATGGATGAGCAGCATTATAAGCAATTGCATTTACTCTCCTTTAATAACCAGGAGCATATGCAATCTTTTTAATGACCGTATATTTGAATGTGTTGTGCATAAACTGGAAGTCATACGTCTTTCAGTGTATATATTCTAGCAAATAATGACCATAACAATCTGGAAGTCATACGTCTTTCAGTGTATATATTCTAGCAAATAATGACCATAACAATCCGCTAAGACTGCAGAATAAGCCTGATGTAACCTGAATTCACCATTTAACAGCACTATTAGATAACGGTTACATTTCATTGTTCATTTTTCTCACATTTAATAAAAAATCGGGAATGAAGACATCATACAGTAATATGAATAGATGTCCTCTTATTAGGCCATTGTTGCACATTTCTTTATAAAAGTGAACTACTCACAAGAATCACCTTATCCGTCTTCTGAAATATTATCCAGAGCTCCCAAAACTAGGATCCAATCTCCTCTCCTGCCCAGTACAAAACACGAAAACCCTCAAAACATCAAGCAACTGTGAGTGTACCTCACACAGGTGAGTGGGCCTGACAAACCACCTGTAGAAACACCACACTTTCATCTCTCTGACACTTTAACCGTCACTTAAACCGGCACCAGTTTGTGTATTTGCCCCAGACACTTTCCTACAATCACTACATATCTCTAGAATAAAACATTTCTGAAGTGAACCTCACACAGGTGAGTGGGCTTGATAAACCACCTGAAAAAAAAAAAAAAAAAAAAAAAAAAAAAACATTTGTCTCTCTGAACTTTTCCAGACAATTGCACTACTTTTGCACATTTGCACCAAACACTTTCTTACACTCACTGCATATTGTTAGTGAAAAATAAATTTAAAAAACCTTGTGCAAGTATACCTCAAACATGTGAGTGGGCTTGACAAACCACCTGCAGAAAACACTCTTCTCTATGCACCAGACACCTGTAAATACTAACTATGTATAGTATACTATACTAAACGGTACTATACTATATAATACCTACAGTATGGTGTGGTTCAACAGCACTATTGTTTTTTAATTATTATTTATATATTACATGTTAATTATAAATGAACGAACCAACCAACCAGTCAATTAGCCAAACAACCATCCAGCATTCCAACCAACTAACCAACTAACCAGCCAAAAAAACCGAACAACCAACAAGCCAAACAACTAACCAGCCAAACAACCAACCAACCAACCAGCCTTATATCCAACCATCCAAAAAAACAACCAGTCATCCAATCAACCATCCAACCAATTAACTAACCAACCAGCCAGCCTGCCAACAAACCATTCACCCAGCCAACCATCCAACCAACCATCCATCCATCCATCCATCCATCCATCCATATTCCATGCCATCCATCCATCCATCCATCCATATCCATGCATCCATCCATCCAACCATCCATCCAGCCAGCCAGCCAGCCAGCCAGCCAGCCAGCCAGCCAACCAACTAGCCAACAAACCAACCAGCCAACAAACCAGCCAATCAATCAACCAAACAACCATCCAACCAGCCAGCCAACCAGTCAGTCAAGCATCCAACCAGCCAACAAACCAACCAGCCAGCCAACCATCCATCCAACCAACCAACCAACCAGCCAGTCAAGCATCCAACCAGCCAACAAACCAACCAGCCAGCCAACCATCCAACCAACTAACCAACCAACCAACCAACCAACCATCCAACAAGCCAGCCAACCAGCCAACCAACCAGCCAATAACCAACCAATCAACCAACCAACCAACCAACCAACCAACCATCCAACAAAACCATCCAACAAGCCAGCCAGCCAGCCAACCCACCAACCAACCAACCAACCAAACCATCCAACAAGCCAGCCAGCCAACCCACCAACAAAACCATCCAACAAGCCAGCCAACCAACAACCAACCAGCCAGCCAACACCAACCAACCAACCAACCAACCAACCAACCAGCCAACCAACCAACAAAACCATCCAACAAGCCAGCCAGCCAGCCAACCCACCAACCAACCAACCAACCAACCACCAACCAACCAACCAACCAACCAACCAATCAACCAATCAACCAACCAGCCAGCCAATCAATATAGTTTTTTTGTCATGTGGGAGCCAGTTGGAACATTCACATATTATAATTGATGTTGAACCAGCAGGCAGGTCATCGCTTCATCCCCTATGAGTAAACCTATAGACTAATATTGACCTGCTGTAACTGCAGCACTGACGTCAACATGACAGTAATGGAGACATTGACAGAAAGTAACTATGCAGGTGAACTCTGTTTCTCCGGCAGGTTAATCAGGTCCATTAACTCAAACCGGCAATAACAAGACACTTTAACCTTGGCCAGAGACTCTTTTAAGAGCAATGACGCCATCAGAAAAACAGCATTAGCTGCTTATAATGATCCAAAACAAGATCTGTCTATCAGGCACACACACACAAAACATGTGGGAAATCTGTAAATGAAAGCTCAATACATTTTTAATTAGTCTTAACATGATACTGAACTGCATGAGAAAGATCTTCTCACCTAATAGCCATCTGTATTGGCTACTGGCTTTAAAAATCTAATGTCTGTAAAGCAGCCAGACACATCAGGCCTGTCTTTGTCCATGTGTATGTCTGCTTTCAATACTTAATGAGAGCTTGTTTTATTTCACACAGCAACATTGTGTTTCACTCAAAAAGCCACTTGTTTTTCAAGGCTTTTGCTCATTCTTAAAGTCACCCTGTTCTGTTATCTTGATGCTTTCTCAGCTTGTTTTAGAGTGGGTGAAAATTTTTTTATACAATATATATATAATCTATTTTTTAATAACGTCCAGAGGTCTGAAACACTTTCTCTATTAACCCTGCCTTTCTGATTATTCAGATGACCATACTCTGTCCTGATTGGTCACATGGAACCTACTCTGCTCTGATTGGTCGGATAGGTAGATCTTACTCTGATTGGTCAGATGGTCATACCCTGCTCTGATTGGTCAGATGGACTTGCGTCTACTGAGATTGGTCAGATGGTCCTACTCTGCTATGATTGGCCAGATAGCCCATTTCTGCTCTGATTGGTCAGATTGTTCTACTTTGTTCTGATGGTTCACATTATTCTACTCTGCTCTGATTGGTCAGATGAACTTGAGTCTACTCTGATTGGTCAGATTTGTCCTACTCTGCTATGATTTGTCAGATAGCCCATGCTCTGATTGGTCAGATAGCCCTACTCTGCTCTGATTGGTCAGATAGACTTGACTTTGTTCTGATTGGTCAAATAGTTATTATCTGCTCTGATTAATCCAACAACCATACTCTGCTCAGAATGGTCAGACGGACCTGACTCCGCTCAGATTAGTCAAATGGACCTGACTCCGCTCAGATTGGTCAGACGGACCTGACTCCGCTCAGATTGGTCAGACGGACCTGACTCCGCTCAGATTGGTCAGACGGACCTGACTCCGCTCAGATTGGTCAGACGGACCTGACTCCGCTCAGATTGGTCAGACGGACCTGACTCCGCTCAGATTGGTCAGACGGACCTGACTCCGCTCAGATTGGTCAGATGGACCTGACTTCGCTCAGATTGGTCAGATGGACCTGACTTCGCTCAGTTTGTCAGATGGATCTGACTCCGCTCAGAATGCTCAGATGGATCTGACTCCGCTCAGATTGGTCAGATGGACCTGACCCCAATCAGATTGGTTAGATGGACCTGACTACACTCAGAATGGTCAGATGGACCTGACTCTGCTCAGATTGGTCAGATAGACCTGACTCCACTCAGATTGGCCAGATGAACCTAACCCCACTCAGATTGGTCAGATGGACCTGACTCCACTCAGAATGGTCAGATGGACCTGACTCCGCTCAGATTGGTCAGATAGACCTGACTCCACTCAGATTGGTCAGATGGACCTGACTCCACTCAGATTGGTCAGATGGACCTGACCCCACTCAGATTGCTCAGATGGACCTGACTCCACTCAGATTGCTCAGATGGACCTGACTCCACTCAGATTGCTCAGATGACCTGACCCCACTCAGATTGCTCAGATGGACCTGACTCCACTCAGATTGCTCAGATGGACCTGACTCTACTCAGATTGGTCAGATGGACCTGACCCCACTCAGATTGCTCAGATGGACCTGACTCCACTCAGATTGGTCAGATGGACCTGACTCCACTCAGATTGGTCAGATGGACCTGACTCCACTCAGATTGGTCAGATGGACCTGACTCCACTCAGATTGCTCAGATGGACCTGACTCCACTCAGATTGCTCAGATGGACCTGACTCCACTCAGATTGGTCAGATGGACCTGACTCCACTCAGATTGGTCAGATGGACCTGACTCCATTCAGATTGGTCAGATGGACCTGACTCCACTCAGATTGCTCAGATGGACCTGACTCCACTCAGATTGGTCAGATGGACCTGACTCCACTCAGATTGGTCAGATAGAACTGACTCGGCTCAGATTGGTCAGATGGACCTGACTCGGCTCAGATTGGTCAGATGGACCTGACTCCGCTCAGATTGGTCAGATGACCCAGTCTGTTGAAACTGGTCAGCTTTTCAATTCATCTCTTCTGTTCTTTTGCGAGACAATATCCCATGTAACCTGCACATGATCTTTAAAACTGTGCAGACCTTTTGCATTCTCAAACAGCTACATTACACCCAGCATTAAAGGTCATATCTGAAAAGCACAATGGGGCATTTTAAAGCTCATTAGTAAGGTCTATTGAATGGAGAGTTCTGCAAGTGAAGGTGCAAGTATTTAAGACTGAAATGAAGCACATTCTTTAAAAAAATACAACTTCACAGAAAAGCCATATTCAGATCCTTTCATTGATTGGTTCACAAAGGAACATTTTTTTTCTTAGTGTGAAGAACAGTTTAATAATATAAAGAGCTTGAAAATGTTTCATTGATGGTTTATTCCTGAATCCATTAATACCAATAATGACCACATTTTACCCAAATAACCCTCTTTTACACAAATGAAAGCAGAAAAGATGCTATTGTAGTCTATCATCATGGTCACCACATCATCAATCAATTATCATCATCTTCATCACCAGTCACATAAAGCAAATGCTTTCTGCCCTTTCCAAGACAGAATTTCTGTGCTTATGAATTAGACTTTGAAAATATGAGTCAAATCCAGAAAACTGATCTGATATTGGACATAAAACAATTAAGTCGAAAACAACCTAAAAATTGAGTTGTTTCATACTTTGAGTGCACAAAAAAATGAGGTTTGCTGTTTGTTCAAACTACTTCAATACCTCAAACACAATTCTTGAGTTTTTTGGGACACAACTTAACTGTGTTATGTTCAATCACTTAAAATGGTACAAACGAATGTTAACTTAATTCCTTCGTGTTCTCCCAACACAAATAGATTATGTGGAACCCAAAGGGAATCGATGACTCTATTTGAAAAGAATTCATGATTTTCTAATGGAAGTGAACATACATTAAGGCCGCGTTTACATTGTCAGGTATTGATGCCTTAATCAGATTTTTTAGACTGTCCGTTTACACGTTCTTTTAATTGTGACCCATATCCAATTCATGTGTTTACACTTGCTATACAATTTATGACGTCGCGCATACATAATTGTGGGTTCTAGCATCTGCACTACACTAGCCACGATGGAAGAAATTGTCTTGCTTTCAGCTCGAAGGTCGCCCAACTTTAAAATGATTTTGAGACAGAGGAGGAGCGAAAGGGCAATCATCGCAGCTTACGCCTGTGGTTCATATATGGTGTCCTCCACCATTCAGAGTAATTTGTGGGTACGAGAGAGATCTCAGGTCTGATGGGAGCAAATTGCGGTGACTGACCCGTTTCCTCTGTTGTTATTGTTTACCACGTCAGCGTCTCCACAAACGCTCTTCCTTCTACGCCATTAAACTGCAGAGAAGTACCACAATGTCGTAAGTTTAATGACGTACAAAACTGATTTTTTTTTTTTACATATCCGCGTAAAAAACAAACAAATTTATATATTTTAATCAGAGTTTTCTTTTAAAAGCGTCCTGCCGTTATCACCGCGTAATGAATCTTGGGATGTTCGAGGTCGTAAAGGATCCACCGGTTGTGTCCTTCATTACCTGGCAAATGAAGGACGCATTTGGAGGCTGCGTTTGAAGGAGCCTTCAAATTTTTTTGAAATGAGACAGCCTTCGTTGTGCCGCGATGACGCAGTGCAGTTCGAATGCATCCAGAGGATGCAGCCTCTGAAATGAGACACAGCTACTGTCGCGATGACATACAAAATGGACTGCCTCAATAAATCTAATCTGCCTGTTTACATAGTCGCATTTTCACATATCCGTTTATATCTGATTTATTTCCACATAGGAAGGAGGCCGGAAACAGATCTCTGAATATCCGAATGAATGCGTTTTTTTCATGTTTACGCGGTCATAAAACATATCCGATCTGTGTCACATATGAGCCAAAAATCTGAATCGGGTCACATTTAACTGGCAAAATATAATAACTAAATTACAAGCTACACTTAATAAAATAGAACGCATAAACAGTCGGGCTGTGCAATTAATCAAAAATTCGGATTCCCGCCCCCTTTCCAGTTGTACACATTTGTTGCTCTGCAAAGCTCAGTTCCACGTGAGAATGACTACAAGCATGTGCTGTAATGTAACGTTTGCAGCACAGGATGCGGATCATTCGTTGATGAACATTCAAATCATTCATGTTTTTAAATCGCAAATGAGAGCGCATGCTGTTGTGTGTGTGTGTGTGCTCAGCCTCAGAGACGAGCAGAGCACACACATCTAAAGTCATCTTAATGTGAGCGCTTTAATGGTCAAATAGGTGTCAAAACGCGGTGATTATTCATATTAACCCTTATTTATGTAATAAACAAACGAGATGAGAATCAAAAGACATGTGAAAGAGAAAGCATAAATCAGAACCGCACTACTCTTAAAGTGACAGCGCACAATATTCCTGATGCAGACTGTTTTTATCAATAATCAACAACCAAAGGAGAAAATCCCTCACTGCTCTTGACTGAAGGACTGCTGGAGCTGTAATTAAAGTGTTTTTCTTACAGTGAAGATGCTTAAAGCTTAGTTTGTTTCATGTGTTTATTCTATTGTATATTTATTTTCCTTTCCTTATTTACAGGGAGGAAAATAACTGTATATACTGTACACAGCTGAAGTCAGAATTATTAACCCTCCTAAATTATTAGTGAACCCTTCCCCCCCACATTTTCTGTTTAATGGAAAGAAGATTTTTTTCAACACATTTCTAAACATTAGATTAATAACTCATCTGATTTCTTTTTCTTTGCTATGATGACAGTAAATAATATTTGACTTGATATTTTTCAAAAGTGCAATTCAAAGGATTAATTAGGGTTATTAGGCAAGTCATTGTATAACAGTAGTTTCTTCTGCAATCAAAAATATATATATATTGCTAAAAGAGGCTAATAATATTGACCTTAAAATGGGTTTCAAAATATTTAAACCTGCTTTTATTCAACCAAAGTAAAACAAATAAGACTTTCTCCAGAAGAAGAAAATATTATAGAAAATACAGTGAACAATTTCTGAATCTGTTAAACATCATTTGGGAAATATTTATATATTTATATATATATATATATATATATATATATATATATTCACATTAGGGCTAATGATTTTGACTTCAGCTGAAAATCGTTTTGAATACAGTGATTAAAGTTATAACCAAAATAATCCTGATTATGATTTTTCCCATAATCGAGCCACCCTAATAAACAGTGCTTTATGGATTATGCAGAGTCTATTTACATCACAAAATATATTGCAGAAAAACTAAATATCACAACAGCCCCAGTGGAGAGAGAGAGAGAGAATTAGATTTTTAGAAATCAACTTTTTCAACACTATATAACACCACAAAAATCCCTGTCATGCTGTAGCCGTTTCATATTAACAACAATCAAAAGTGCAGATAATATTATTATAACACTACTCTCCAATTTAAAAGACTCTACATCATGCATTATTCATTTTCCTTTAGCTTAATCTCTATTAATCACTGGTCGCCACAGCGAAATGAACCACCAACTAATCCAGCATATGTTTACACAGCGTATGCCCTTCCAACTGCAAGCCAGTACTGGGAAACACCCATGAACACTCATTCACACACACACACACACACACACACACATTCATACTTAATCCAATTCCCCTGTAGCGCATGTGTTTAGACTGTAGAGGAAACCGGAGCACCCTCAGTAACCCAACGCCAACATGGGGAGAACATGCAAACTCCATATAGAAATGCCAACTGACCAAGCCGAGACTTGAACCAGCAACCTTCTTGCTGCGATACCACTGTGCTAACCACTGAGCCACCGTGCCACCCTTGTAACCAACATTTCAGTTAATAACTAAAGCAAATGAGAAAGATAGAGAGATACATGCTAAAGAGAAGAAAATAAGTGGACAGCAGTTTTCATGCAGTGTTCGGGTCACAGGTAAAGCGGCTGAAGAAAATCAGCACTTAACCAACCATTAGGCACTGGATGGGTTCCCACACACACATACACCACAGGAGTGAGGTAATCAAATGCTGAGAAGAAGATTGATCGGCTATTTTCGGCAAACCTTTCTGCGGGAAGAGCAGAAGACTGAAAGGTTGAATCTCAATCTTTCACAAACCACCCTGCAGGAATCAGATCTTTGACTATGAAGATACACATCGAGGGAGTAAAAATACGCACATCAATATGGATTTACAGTATATATCAATAATAGGACTACACTGCTTTTCTTACTTAGAGCTTTTGTCTCTTTTTGTATAAATATCTAAAAATCTTTAAATCAAGAAGCATTTTCTAGACAAGAACAAATATTGTGTTCAACATTTTTGAATTCTAAACATAGGTTTCTGCAGCGGTCCGCGGCGCCCAGCCGTCGACCTTGAGTGTACCCTGATAGAAACCGTATGTTTATAATTCTAAAACGCATGCTAGTTAAGATCACAGGGAGCTTCTGGGATCGCGAGAAATGCAAACGGCTGAAGTATAAGGTAGACTTAATGAGAAGTACACATGTTTGCAAACCTACCTAAAGATACAACCAAGCCAATGAGCCTTGCATCTTAAAATAGAGCTAGCGTGTTTCTTTAGTGATATCGCTTCGACTCACGCTGAAAATGGC
>NC_079452.1:21942304-21952304 GCF_903798145.1 Danio aesculapii
CTCCATTCTCTAGTTTGAGGCACACTTATGGAAAAATTGAAACGAAACAATTCAAACCTAACAAACAAATAATAGAGAGAGAGAGAGAGAGAGAGAGAGACCTAGTCAGAAACCTTATTACAAAGCACCTGAATCAATGCACAGTAGTGTATTTAATTTTAATTGCTTTATTACTTTCATAATCTTACTAATAGACATATTAGCATTTTTCATATTCATGCATGCATCTAATTTATATGTTTTATCATTAATTATATCATGCATGCATACATTCATTATACAATAACTATACTATTCATGTCAAGTCATATACAAGTCATGCTAATAAAGCTCTAAAGGATTTTAATGAGAGATAGAGATGGTCTTATTGGTTTTATTGACGTTTAAATTGTAACATTTTGTTCAAATTTTTTTATATTGTTGTTATATTTTTATTTTTGTCCACTTATTTCAAGCTTTGGCAATATTGCATTAAATACAGTCATGCTAAAACTGAATTGAATCGCAAGAGAGATAAATGCATAAGACAGAAAAGAACAGAGAACCCCCAATTTCATACCACCTCTTAATTTAATTAATCAAAAACACACATGTGACTTAAAAGAAACATCCGATTTACGCGAAACGTACATATTTCTGATGATCCCAGCAGGCGTTCTCTTAAAGCACCTCAAGACGTTCATATTTATTCACATTCACAGACTGGAGATTTCCTATTCGCATTAAAGCGGCACTGGGTGCTGTCCGTGGTGCTGAATTCATTCGGAAACTGAAGCTAAAACACTTGCATAAATAACGTGTGTGTGTTTGTGTGTGTGTGAGAGAGAGAGTGAGGGGGAGATGTGGTGTAAAGTATCAAATGTCCCCATGAGGATAGTAAAACCTAAAATTTCCTGCACTCAGAGACCAGCTGACGACTGCTAAATAAATGCTACTAAATAAATACACCATTTAAAAAAACGAGTGTAAACATGCAGAAAGGTTCATTTAGCAGTAGGGGATGTAAACTATCTTTTTAAATGGGCTGAAGTGTGTGTGCATGAGTGTGTGTGTGTATGAGAGAGAGAGGAGGGGCTCTGGGTCTGTGTGCTGAGGGTGATCTTGCATTTAAATTACAGCGAATACAGTACGTGAACTGAATGGATCCTTCATTTGTGAAACGTGCTGGGAATTCACACTCCGGCTCTTCAGTGAGTGGAGGAACGCTGAAAGTTTGCTGCTTACATATAAAATTCTTAAGAAGAAATTCTGCACTCGCAGCAGAAGTACTGAAGGCTTTAATGTTTCTTAAAATGTGAATACATGTACTGTATAGTCATTTCATCATTCAATTTATTTAAGGTACGAGACTGATGATAAATTAAAAACTAAAATAAAATAAAAATAAATCCCACTTTTGTCTCTTTGGTATACATTTCAAGTTCATTCATTTTCTTTTCGGCTTAGTCCCTTTATTAATCAGGGGTCGCCACAGCGGAATGAACCGCCAACTTACCCAACATATGTTTTTTGCAGCAGATGCCCTTCTTGCTGCAACCCATCACTGGGAAACACCATACACACTCATTCACACACATACATTACGGTCAATGTAGTTTACCCTATTCCCTCTATAGCGCATGTGTTTGGACTATGGGGTATACCAGAGCACCCGGAGGAAACCCACGCCAACACGGGGAGAACATGCAAACTCCACACAGAAATGCAAACTGACCCATCCTGGACTCAAACCAGTGACCTTCTTGCTGTGAGGCAACAACGCTACCAACTGCACCACCGCGCTGCTCCTCTTTGGTATACATTTCAAGTTAATAAATAAATGCAAATACATTTATAAAGAAATAATAGTCTGAGGTTCAACATTATGTATAACCAACCCTAACCAACCAACCAACAACCCTAACCAACCAGCCCTAACCAACCAACTCGAACCAACCCTAATCAACTATCCCTAACTACCCCTAACCAACCAACCCTTACCAATTCGAACCAACCCTAACTAACCAACAAGCCCTAACCAACCCTAACAAACCCTAACCAACCATGCATAATTATCCCTAACCAACCAGCCTTAACCAACTCGAACCAACCTCAACCAACCAACCCTAACTAACTAATCCTAACCAACCAAACCTAGCCAACCAACCCTAACCATCTCTAAAAAACCAATCCGAACCAACCCGTACCATCCCTAACCGAGCAACCCGGACCAACCCTAACTATTTCTAACCAACCAACCTGAACCAATCCTAACCAACCAACCCTAAACAACTCTAATTAGCCAACCCTAATCAACCCTAACCAACCCACCCTTATCAACTCTAACCAACCAACCCTATCCAACCCTAACCAACCAACCAACCCAAACTAACCATATCCAACCAGCCCCAACCAACCAAACCTAGCCAACCATCCCTAACCAACCAACCCTAGCCAACTAGCCCTAATCGACTAACCTAAACCAACCAACCCTAATCAACCAACCCTAACCAACCAACCCGAACCAACCCTAACCCTAATCAACCAACCCTAACCAACTATCCCTAACTATCCCTAACCAACCAACCAAACCTAATCAACCAACCCTAACCAACTCGAACCAACCAACCTTAATCAACCAACCCTAACCAACCAACCAACGCTAATCAACCCTAAACAACCAACCCTATCCAACCTACCCTAATCAATCAATCAACCAACCAACCAACCAACCCTAACCAACCACCCAAACAGTGAAGAGAAGATTGTACTGTCAGTGAGCACCAAGCACCAATGTTAAACCAAGGTCCTGACTCTCTGTGGTCGTTAAAAATCCCATGGCATTTTTTTAAAGAGTAGAGGTGTAACCCCGGTGTTCTGGCCAAATTGCCCTTACCCATCGGCCTCCCAATCATCCCCATCCACCAAATTGGCTCCATCACTGTCTCTCCATCCACCTGTGTGGTGAGCACACTGGCGCCGTTGTCATGTGGCTGCAGTCACATCATCTAAATGGACCCCCGCCCTCATGACTGTGACCTCATGACTCTTTGGGTGAATGGCCATATATGATAAATGTGCTATTTAAATGCAAATTACATCTATCCATCCATCCATCCATCCATCCATCCACCTTCTCTAGTTTGAAGTACTACATTTAAGGAAAGAAATTGTAAATAAATAAACAAATAAATAAATTAAATTCAAACTAAACAACAAACAAACAATAGTAAAAGCAAAACAAGCAATCATAAATACAAATTGATAAGCCAATCAAAGTAAACAAGTAAATAATAATAAAAAACAGAATAACTATACAGGACTGAAGGAAAACTCATATTTAACATTACGATTATTATTAATGTACCTGTATTGTTATGACTGTTTTATGTTACAGTAAAGAATGTGAACTGGAAGACGTTCAAGTTATTCAAAATATATATATTCATATAATTTCTACAATTGCTATTCAGGAGCCCAATGCTGAATAAAATGATAGAAACTAGCAATCATCTGCTGATAAAGCAACCAATTTATTTCTCCTTTGTCTGCTTTTTGACTCGCACTGAGCTCAGAACATCACTTTCAACATCTTTTCCTGGAAATACTACAAAATAAATAAATAAATACAGGACTGTTGGTTATTTCGAGATCCTCCATTTGCAGTCCCTCAGCTGAGCACCAAACAAAACAAACAAATAAAATAATAATGAAATCCTTGACTGATGCCCGAGAGGTGTGCACAGCGCTGAAGTCTCGGATATGAATATATATTTTCCTCGGAAAAATGAAAGCGTGTGGCTCACCTAATGTAACACAAAATGGCATTTCAGAGTGCAGGAGAGATGCAGAGAGAGAGAGAGAAAGGGATGATGCTTAATTGCGCTGTCTATCAGGTAATCTGCTCATCTTTCCTGTCGCTGTCAGGGAGCCGGAGCATTATCTGAGATTACAGAAGATCTGGTTATGCCACAGATAGTCCTGGTTCCTGAAATCTAATACCCAAAGAGAGGGAAAGGGAGAGGGAGAATATCCCAATCCCAAACTGCTGACGCCGTCTGACTAGTGAACACCAACACACACAAGAAAAAATACAAGTATCAGGTTGTCTGAAAGGATCTGCTGACTTCCTGCACCTCCAATTCTGCTTCTTAAACAAACCGTAATGGCAGAGCTGACCAAAATATATACATAAAATAACCAAACATTTCTTACATCATCACAGTGTGTTTTTCAACCAAAGTTAAAATTCCGATGACAGATTAACGTGACTATTGTAATGAGTTGGGTTGACAACAGAGGTGAGGATCCAAATGCAGTTTATTAAGAGATTCGTCAGGCAAGGAAAGTTCAAAACAGGGACGCAGATAATCCAAAAGCGTAGTCAAAGTACAGGCGAATGATCAGGACAGGCAGTAAAACAACATAAACGAAACACAGAAGGGTCAGAACACAGTAAGGCAGGACAAGGAAACACTTTGAATTGCTCACTTACAGTATAACAAGACTCAGCAAAGTGTGTGTGTGTGAATGAGATGTATTTATATTCCTTGTAATCATGAGCTTCCAGCTGTGTGTGTGTGTAATCACGGGGGATCAGGAACTGGTGTGAGAGTGCATGGACTTCTGGGAGTAGTAGTTCATATAGTGGCGGATGTGAAGTTCTCCAGCGATCTGCAAATGCTAGACTGTTGGTGATCGTGACAACTATTTTTAATTTCATACAGTTCCTTTTACAGCATCGATGTTGTAATGTTAATAAAATACAATCAGTTAAGTAGACTTAAGCATTCGTTTAGATGTTCAAGCGTAAAACGAGATGAAAAACCGCGTAGACACAAGTGCTGTCAGGAGAAGCAGATGAGTGTTGGAACTCCATTGTCAGGGCGTCTCCATACTTTAAAACCCTTTAAGACCTTTTTAGGGCCATTATGACTGAAGTTTCAGACTTTTACAGGGCAAAACACCAAGGATTTTTTGTAATGGCCCATACATTTTTTTTTTATTTGCGCCATTAAAATTAAAACTCAGTTATGTCTTTGACACATATTTTAATAACATGTCAAAACATAGTTATAATCATATATATATATATATATATATATATATATATATATATATATATATATATATATATATATATATATATAATATATATATATAATTATTATTACCATATCTTTTCTTTTAAAAAAGACATTTATGCATAAATACATGGTGAACTTATAAACAATAAACAAATCTTACTGTGAGGATGTAAGAAAGATAATTAAACCATATTGGTAAACATATTGGACATATTGGAGTTAATCGATTTTACTTTTGTTAAATGTTTTTTATTTATGTGGACTTTTGGTTGTACCAATTGAGTAGCTTTACATGGACAAAGGAAAATTAAGACTTGTTTAAAAATATTTAAGACATATGATGCAAGACTTTTTAAGGCTTAAATTTTAGTTTTTGAAATCAAGACATTTAAGACCCTGCAGACACCCTGAAAATACTGGGATAAAATAAACTTCCATATTTTAAAAGATGCTGAGGAAATTTTTAATGCAGTGCTTCTTGCACATTTTGAAACCCACTTTACACTGTGCAACACTTAGGCAGTGAAGTTCATTGATTTTTTAAAGAAAACAGATCTTAAATGTGGCGATTTTGTAATGGAAAGACAGT
The DNA here is from genome assembly GCF_903798145.1 of Danio aesculapii. NCBI lineage: Eukaryota > Metazoa > Chordata > Actinopteri > Cypriniformes > Danionidae > Danio > Danio aesculapii. The sequence goes on from NC_079452.1 coordinate 21,947,960, forward strand.
TTGGGAAAGACAGATTGGGAATATGTGCCCAGGGCTACATTTTTGGCAACTGCGAAATATGTGCTTTACGCTACGTCTGCCTGCATTTTGTGTGTAAAACGAATGCTGCCGAAAACTATTGTTTGTTTAGGAGCATCTCCGTATGAATGGCTTTTCCAGCATGGTCAGTTTGCTCGGTAGCTTACCTTGTACGGTGTTAGACTTGGGTTTGGAGTGGACCAGGTTTTCAGTCTGGCAAAGGATGTTTCTAGAAAGAAGAAAAAAAAGAAAAGAAGAAAAAGCAGTGTGAAATTGTGGTAAAAGCACATGGCCGTGGCAGATTTCTCTTCTAGTTTGCTTATGAAAACACTATGGGTTGGGTTTAGGGAAGGGGGTGTGTGGGTCTGCATATATTTTGCACGACAATAAACCAATCGCCTTCTCTCACAAACACGCACAAAAAGTTACACAGAAGATACACAGAAATGTCCACAACACCCTCTGGTGGATTTAAGAGGAAGCAGCATGTATTTAAGATGGTAAAAAATGTACAAGGCGCCCTCTAGTGGATTTGTGAAAAGAAAAACTACACAATTATAATGACTATCATGTTTATGACAGATTTAGGACAAGTTATGTTGTCTTTGTTAGGACAAGTTGTCAAATTTGACATTTTTCTGTCATTAAAATTTTTTAGTAACAGTGTTAATACAACAATAATAATTTTGTAACATAATTATTTATATTTACTGACTTTTAATGACATTTGGATGATTTTTTTGCACCCCTATAGGTATAAGATGTCATAAAATTCATGACAATTATAAGGGCCTCATGACAGATTCATGACAAATAGTGTCTTGATATTGTCAAGTCGTCATAAAGACAAAGACAGGTTATGACGCATTCATGTCAAGTTCTCATATCAAAGACATCTCAAACAATGTCACCTTTGCTTTTAAAATGAGATAACTGAAGGAACGACACAAGCATGATAACAAGCATACATAAAAAAAGATCAATTCATATTCCCGACAAGTGTCATGTCATGTTTAGGAATGTTTTATGACAGTCTTATGAACACCCCTTCAAGTAAGTGATACCAAATCGAAATCTAGCATCTGAATCATTTCCGGCTAGACCACGCTGATACATATCAATCAAAAACACACAACAAGAAGCTTCTAGAGCGTTAAGCCAAAGATATGCAGAAGTAAATGACTTGAAGAGCTGCTCCTGTTTTCTGCGGGTTAAACGGAGGTTAGCAGAGAGATGAACTCGGGCTGGCTGAACGCGCCTGTCGCTGAGGTTTGTAATATTTGTGCCAAGTGACTTTTTCTGTGGTTTGACAGATGGGAGGAAAAGACTGGAGTTAATGGGGTCGGCGCTCTCTCTAAATGAGACGGGCAGCAGCTGATGTACATTCGGCCCTCATCTACAGTTTTTTCCTGAAAGTTGTGTGTTTTTTTTTCTCTGGGCACCTGGAGAGACCCTCTGTCATGCTTTTTTCTCGCGCTCTGCCAGAGTTTGTGACTGCACACTGTCGCCCTGAGGCTAAACAACACATTGAGCCGGAGCAATGACATGCAAACAGAAAATACAGCTTTATCTGCTCTCCTCAATTGACCAGCTGTTTTATCATCAGGCATACGATTCTGACGTTATGATAACCTTATCACGGTTTCACAGTATTGTGATTACTGCTCTAAAATATGCTCTTTATAAATATCTGGGCAAAAATAAATACTTTTTTCCCCTATTGAACACAATATATTTTATTTCAAGAAACCTTTAACATACACTTACCGGCCACTTTATTAGGTACAACAGTCCAACTGCTCGTTAATGCAAATTTTTAATCAGCCAATAACATGGCGGCAACTCAATGCATTTAGGCATGTAGACATGCTCGAGACATACCTGCCAACACTCCCGTTTTTCCCGGGAGTCTCCCGTATTTCAGACCCATCTTCCGCCCACCTCCCGGAATTCCACCCCCCTTGGGTTCAGCTGGGTTTCCTCTGTGTGCTCCGGTTTCCCCCACAGTCTAAGCACATCCACTATAGGGGAATTGATCAACTAAATTGGCCGTAGTGTATGAATGTGTGTGAATGGGTGTGTATGGGTGTTTCCCAGTACTGGGTTGCAACTGGAAGGGCATCCGCTGTGTAAACCATATGCTGGAATAGTTAGTGATTCATTCCGCAGTGGCGACCTCTGAAATAGAGAAGGAAATGCCAAAGGAAAATGACTAAATGATGGAGTACATTGTATTTATATTTTGATGCAAGTACATCTAGTTAAAGCACTTCATATAAAGCAGGAGCTAGTTTTCTATAGAAAAGAGCGCTTGAGCATTCTTCAAATGTATCTAGATGGAAAGAATAAAGACAAACGTGTTTACACATCACAAGTGTAAGTAAATTAATGACTGAGCTCTCATTCTTGGCTTCTTTCAGACGTCTTTTTTGTCGTAGGTGTTGAAAGAGCATGATAGAAAAACAGTTCTGAGACACGTGCTTCCTTTGCCTGCCAAACCATCCAGCATCTCTTTCTCTCTCTCTCTCTCTCTCTCTCTCTCTCTCTCTCTATACACTGTGTACCGTCATTTTGATGATGCTTCAGATCAACATGGTTAATAATGTATCTGTAGACAAATGCTGTGTTTCCAAGGTGTCCTCCGCCTACACAGATTAAATTAGGGATAGGAAAATATATATATATTTCAGAAATACGGTTGAATCTAGAATTTTTCACCCCCTGTATATTGGGAAAAAATATACAGGGGGTGAAAAATTCTGCATTTTTTTCCAGCGCATTTCTAAACATATTAGTTGTAATAAATCATTTCTAATAAGTGATTTCTTCACAGATGACAGCACATGATATTTGACTAGATATTATTCAGGATACTAGTATTCAGCTTAAGTTTCCATCTGAAAATGTTAATTAAATTTATGTGCAAAACTGAAATGTAGCATATAAGACGTGCAAATAAAGCAGCGTTTCCATCCAACCAGTCAAAGAGAACAAAATCGTCACTTCCTGATAAACTGGCGCCAAATATCAGTAACAGTAAAAACAGAATTTGCTGCAGTAGGAGAAGCTGCATGAATCTTTTCCTTATTAATAAATGACTTGCATCTCAGTGCACAATGCTGACGCTAATATGACGTGAAGCACAGAAGCACTTTCTGCAGAAGAAAAAATATTATAGGAAATACTGTGAAAAATTCCTGAATCTGTTCAACATCATTTGGGAAATATTAGAAAAAGAAATTCATAGAAGCAGGAATCATTCTCACTTCAGATTAGAGCTGCAGGATTAGTCTTCAAATTGTTTTATATATGTAGCTCAGCAACATGGACACCTCTAAATGGTGTTAAAAGTGACACATACTGTATTTATAAGGTACACTGTAAAAAATGGTCGTGATTTCAACTGTAAAAAAAAAAACTGTAAAAATGCTACAGTAAAAATCTGTAACCTGGTTAACAGTACACCTCTAATATATACGGCAAATAACCGTAAATTGACTTTCCCAGAATGCCCTGCACGGCACATCCCTTTTTATGCTTGTTGTTGACGCTATTATGGATCTTTTTAGGCGTTTCCCCATCAGTTATGTTCATTAGAGATTTATTTTATGTTCTAATGTTGATAAACATTGTTTATTTCATGACTTTAATTTTATGTGGTTACCCATACTGGTGTTTAGTAGCTGTGTGAATGACACCGAGCACCTTCTATACATTGATTCTCTTTCTGCTTGTGGTAAAAGTTGTTTGTGATAACATTGGTTTATTTTGTAACTTCCTCATCACCTCCTGCATATGACTGTGTTACGTGTCTAACTGTGTAACAAAAGATGTGTAGATGTTGGTAATTCAAAAATACAGACATATTAATGACAATATGGTAGTTTACTGTTAAAATGAGGTATTACTTTTACGATATGTACGTAGTTTGTTAATGTAAAATACTGGCAACCACAGCTGCCGTTTTTTGGACCGTAAATTTCTTACGGTCATTTATTTTTTACAGTGTATAATTCACCCTGAAATGTCATTTCAGTCTTAATGTAATGATGTATTCGAGGTCATGACATCACACATGAGCTGACGCACTGTTTGTGTACCTCAGAGAGGACGCACATGTACCTGCCATGTCTACTTTCGTGAACAGAACCTGCATAGGCTGTGAATAACAGCTAATAAAGTCGTAAATAATGTTCACATTGCTGCACAGAGTGATCGTTTGCGAGGGAAGTATGATTTTCATGTCTGTTCTTTTCCTCAAAGTGACGGCAGCCATGACATGAGCCACACTCGGCAGTGAAAGTGAAACCGAAAGCGCGCACATCAT